>NW_026731663.1:192500-412500 GCF_028476545.2 Physella acuta
TTGCAAAATTATGTTTTTCCGTATCAGTGAGGTGTAAAACGTCGAGATTTGTAAAAATCTCGATTTTTTTGCACGATTACAAGACGTTCTCTATACGAGAAAGTAAAAAGTCGACACCATTCAACTTAGATATTTATTTCAAAGGCAAGTTCAATAATTTGCGGTCTTGCCTTGTAGCGACAGTTATTTGCCCCTTAATATAGACGGGTCGTCCCTCTCGCAGGATAGAAAACACTCGTGAACACTTCTCATATGAAACGAGGCCGAGTATTGCTAGTACTTAATGCAGTTATTTCCCCTTCATTATATTGAGTAAGGTCAATACATTAATCTTTAAATATGTATAATAGTTAGATTTAAAATGAGCTATCTGTGAGCTGGCTGTGATACCGATCAATGTAAGTTAACCACAGACTTAGCCGCTCACAGGAAAGTTAACCGGTCGAAGGAAAGTTAACCGCTCTCAAGAAAGTTAACCCCTCTCAAGATAGTTAACCCTTCGCAGGTTTTTGTGACCTAAGTAAAACCGTTAAATAACAGTATGTTTTAAGCTGCGATATTGAATTAAACCTATTCCCAATTAGAAACAAATTTGAAACAAATAGTAAAATAGCCTGTGTCCATTGCAAAATATAATCAAAGATGTTTTTTACAATGTAGGGACTGATACAAAAACACGTTGGTAAAGAGCAATAAGTTTACAAATATTCGATATTACTGGCTTGGATGTAGGTTTACAAATATTCGATATTACTGGCTTGGATGTAGGTTTACAAATATTCGATATTACTGGCTTGGATGTAGGTTTACAAATATTCGATATTACTGGCTTGGATGTAGGTTTACAAATATTCGATATTACTGGCTTGGATGTAGGTTTACAAATATTCGATATTACTGGCTTGGATGTAGGTTTACAAATATTCGATATTACTGGGTTGGATGTAGGTTTACAAATATTCGATATTACTGGCTTGGATGTAGGTTTACAAATATTCGATATTACTGGGTTGGATGTAGGTTTACAAATATTCGATATTACTGGCTTGGATGTAGGTTTACAAATATTCGATATTACTGGGTTGGATGTAGTTTTACAAATATTCGATATTACTGGGTTGGATGTAGTTTTACAAATATTCGATATTACTGGGTTGGATGTAGGTTTACAAATATTCGATATTACTGGGTTGGATGTAGGTTTACAAATATTCGATATTACTGGGTTGGATGTAGGTTTACAAATATTCGATATTACTGGGTTGGATGTAGGTTTACAAATATTCGATATTACTGGGTTGGATGTAGTTTTACAAATATTCGATATTACTGGGTTGGACGTAGGTTTTCAAATATTCGATATTACTGGCTTGGATGTAGGTTTACAAATATTCGATATTACTGGATTGGATGTAGTTTTACAAATATTCGATATTACTGGGTTGGATGTAGTTTTACAAATATTCGATAATACTGGGTTGGATGTAGGTTTACAATTATTCGATATTACTGGGTTGGATGTAGGTTTACAATTATTCGATATTACTGGGTTGGATGTAGGTTTACAAATATTCGATATTACTGGGTTGGATGTAGGTTTACAAATATTCGATATTACTGGGTTGGATGTAGTTTTACAAATATTCGATATTACTGGGTTGGATGTAGTTTTACAAATATTCAATATTACTGGGTTGGACGTAGGTTTACAAATATTCGATATTACTGGGTTGGATGTAGGTTTACAAATATTCGATATTACTGGGTTGGATGTAGGTTTACAAATATTCGATATTACTGGGTTGGATGTAGTTTTACAAATATTCGATATTACTGGGTTGGATGTAGTTTTACAAATATTCGATATTACTGGGTTGGACGTAGGTTTACAAATATTCGATATTACTGGGTTGGATGTAGTTTTACAAATATTCGATATTACTGGGTTGGATGTAGTTTTACAAATATTCGATATTACTGGGTTGAACGTAGGTTTACAAATATTCGATATTACTGGGTTGGATGTAGTTTTACAAATATTCGATATTACTGGGTTGGATGTAGTTTTACAAATATTCGATATTACTGGGTTGGATGTAGTTTTACAAATATTCGATATTACTGGGTTGGATGTAGTTTTACAAATATTCGATATTACTGGGTTGGATGTAGTTTTACAAATATTCGATATAACTGGGTTGGATGTAGTTTTACAAATATTCGATATTACTGGGTTGGATGTAGTTTTACAAATATTCGATATTACTGGGTTGGATGTAGTTTTACAAATATTCGATATCACTGGGTTGGATGTAGTTTTACAAATATTCGATATCACTGGGTTGGATGTAGTTTTACAAATATTCGATATTACTGGGTTGGATGTAGTTTTACAAATATTCGATATTACTGGGTTGGATGTAGTTTTGATAGCGCCGGCTTAGCTTCAACTATTCGATATTAATGGGTTGTTGCTATCGATATTCGCATAGTCAGTGCCAAACATTTATGAAAACTCGATTACCTAAAGATTGATATAGGGACAGTTCAATACATCACTATCATACTTGATATTGCGGGGAATTGAGGGTGGGGGAGGGAGTGAAAATTGCTTAACTAAACTGTTTTCATGAAAATATTTTCCATCTTTTTTTTCCATTTTTTAATAATCCCTGTATCCTTATAAATGTCAGCATGACCAAGAAACTTAAACAAGAATTCACATGAAAACAATCGGGTTAATTAAACGAAATGTAAAATATTATTTACTTGTAAAAATTGTTTACGGAAGGGAAAACTAATTTGCTAATATAAAGGACAATTAAGTTTAATCTATGGCTAAGGACTAAACAGCTTCATGAATGCATAGAATGGTTATGGTTGCTCCTATTAGATGGAGTAATGGAATGGTTATGGTTGCTCCTATTAGAGGGATTAATGTAATGGTTATGGTTGCTCCTATTAGATGGAGTAATGGAATGGTTATGGTTGCTCCTATTAGAGGGATTAATGTAATGGTTATGGTTGCTCCTATTAGATGGAGTAATGGGATGGTAATGGTTGCTCCTATTAGATGGAGTGATGGGATGGTAATGGTTGCTCCTATTAGATGGAGTAATGGGATGGTAATAGTTGCTCCTATTAGATGGAGTAATGGGATGGTAATGGTTGCTCCTATTAGATGGAGTAATGGAATGGTTATGGTTGCTCCTATTAGATCGAGTAATGGAATGGTTATGGTTGCTCCTATTAGATCGAGTAATGAAATGGTTATGGTTGCTCCTATTAGATCGAGTAATGGAATGGTTATGGTTGCTCCTATTAGATCGAGTAATGGAATGGTTATGGTTGCTCCTATTAGATCGAGTAATGGAATGGTTATGGTTGCTCCTATTAGATCGAGTAATGAAATGGTTATGGTTGCTCCTATTAGATCGAGTAATGGAATGGTTATGGTTGCTCCTATTAGACCGAGTAATGGAATGGTTATGGTTGCTCCTATTAGATCGAGTAATGGAATGGTTATGGTTGCTCCTATTAGATCGAGTAATGGAATGGTTATGGTTGCTCCTATTAGATCGAGTAATGGAATGGTTATGGTTGCTCCTATTAGATCGAGTAATGGAATGGTTATGGTTGCTCCTATTAGATCGAGTAATGGAATGGTTATGGTTGCTCCTATTAGATCGAGTAATGGAATGGTTATGGTTGCTCCTATTAGATGGAGTAATGGAATGGTTATGGTTGCTCCTATTAGATCGAGTAATGGAATGGTTATGGTTGCTCCTATTAGATAGATTATAAATGTTGAAAGATGTGAGGTCTGTCTACCTGAGACCTTACAGCTGATTACACTCGAGGTCTGTCTACCTGAGACCTTACAGCTGATTACACTCGAGGTCTGTCTACCTGAGACCTTACAGCTGATTACACTCGATGTCTGTCTACCTGAGACCTTACATCTGATTACACTCGAGGTATGTCTACCTGAGACCTTACAGCTGATTACACTCGAGGTCTGTCTACCTGAGACCTTACATCTGATTACACTCGAGGTATGTCTACCTGAGACCTTACAGCTGATTACACTCGAGGTCTGTCTACCTGCGACCTTACATCTGATTACACTCGAGGTATGTCTACCTGAGACCTTACAGCTGATTACACTCGAGGTCTGTCTACCTGAGACCTTACAGCTGATTACACTCGAGGTCTGTCTACCTGAGACCTTACAGCTGATTACACTCGAGGTCTGTCTACCTGAGACCTTACAGCTGATTACACTCGAGGTCTGTCTACCTGAGACCTTACAGCTGATTACACTCGAGGTCTGTCTACCTGAGACCTTACAGCTGATTACACTCGAGGTCTGTCTACCTGAGACCTTACAGCTGATTACACTCGAGGTCTGTCTACCTGAGACCTTACAGCTGATTACACTCGAGGTCTGTCTACCTGAGACCTTACAGCTGATTACACTCGAGGTCTGTCTACCTGAGACCTTACAGCTGATTACACTCGAGGTCTGTCTACCTGAGACCTTACAGCTGATTACACTCGAGGTCTGTCTACCTGAGACCTTACAGCTGATTACACTCGAGGTCTGTCTACCTGAGACCTTACAGCTGATTACACTCGAGGTCTGTCTACCTGAGACCTTACAGCTGATTACACTCGAGGTCTGTCTACCTGAGACCTTACAGCTGATTACACTCGAGGTCTGTCTACCTGAGACCTTACAGCTGATTACACTCGAGGTCTGTCTACCTGAGACCTTACAGCTGATTACACTCGAGGTCTGTCTACCTGAGACCGTACATCTGATTACACTCGAGGTCTGTCTACCTGAGACCTTACAGCTGATTACACTCGAGGTCTGTCTACCTGAGACCTTACATCTGATTACACTCGAGGTATGTCTACCTGAGACCTTACAGCTGATTACACTCGAGGTATGTCTACCTGAGACCTTACAGCTGATTACACTCGAGGTCTGTCTACCTGAGACCTTACAGCTGATTACACTCGAGGTCTGTCTACCTGAGACCTTACATCTGATTACACTCGAGGTCTGTCTACCTGAGACCTTACAGCTGATTACACTCGAGGTCTGTCTACCTGAGACCTTACAGCTGATTACACTCGAGGTCTGTCTACCTGAGACCTTACAGCTGATTACACTCGAGGTCTGTCTACCTGAGACCTTACATCTGATTACACTCGAGGTCTGTCTACCTGAGACCTTACAGCTGATTACACTCGAGGTCTGTCTACCTGAGACCTTACATCTGATTACACTCGAGGTATGTCTACCTGAGACCTTACAGCTGATTACACTCGAGGTCTGTCTACCTGAGACCTTACAGCTGATTACACTCGAGGTCTGTCTACCTGAGACCTTACATCTGATTACACTCGAGGTCTGTCTACCTGAGACCTTACAGCTGATTACACTCGAGGTCTGTCTACCTGAGACCTTACATCTGATTACACTCGAGGTATGTCTACCTGAGACCTTACAGCTGATTACACTCGAGGTCTGTCTACCTGAGACCTTACATCTGATTACACTCGAGGTATGTCTACCTGAGACCTTACAGCTGATTACACTCGAGGTCTGTCTACCTGAGACCTGAGAAGTGCATTGTTTGCTATCAATAATTGCCTACACCTACTTTTTTTTAATGATTTTTTTTTACTTTTATAAACATTACAATTACTAATCCTTAATCGCTATACTTCGCTTTTTTAAGAAGAAATATGAGCTTTTAAATTTAAAAGAAAAAAGCACAATGACTTTGAAAAGAAATTAACGTCATTACTTCCCTTATGGCTGCCTAGCGTTCCCCTTATAGAGAAAGAGAAAGACAGTAAGTGTGTTGGAACTTCTACCTTGAATGTATTTGTTTAAAGAGGTGTAGATGTATCGTATTACACATGTTTTTTGTTCACTTGCAAAAAAGCCAAAACTTATTAGTTTCGCAAGGGAAGAGTATTGCTACTTTATGGTACTACCGACAGGAAAAAAACAATCTCGCAACAAAGGGTAATGCTCACAAAATGAAGGTTGATGAAACTTTATCTCATCCATCACACAAACCTCACCTCACACTTCACATAAAACCTTCACACAAACATCACTTCACACTTCACACAAACCTCACCTCACACTTCACATAAAACCTTCACACAAATCTTCACACAAACCTCACCTCATATTTCACGCAAACCTCATCACACATTTCACACAAACCGTCACACAAACCTTCACACAAACCTTCACACAAATCTTCACACAAATCTTCACACAAATCTTCACACAAATCTTCACACTCACCTCACATTTCACACAAAACCTTCACACAAAACCTTCACACAAACCTTCACACAAACCTCATCTCACACAAACCTAATCTCACTCTCACACAAACCTCATCACACCCTCACACATCTAAGGCTGCTAGAGATTCCATAAATAACCTCCTGACAGACTAGACAGCCCATGATTGTCTAGAGGGTATTGGTTGAGTTGTAGCAGCCTTCACCATTTTTTTTCTCTACTGGAGCAATGACGTGCTTATGTTCGCCGTGTTAGTCGGGGGTGTTAATGCGTTCATTGATTTTTTTTAACGTTTTACGTCATATGGCGGGAATTGTTGCGTAAGTTTTGGCTTCTCCGGGCATGTTTTGATGTGATATTGCTGCATTCATGTCCTAGTTTACATCATGATATTGCTACAGTCATGTCCTAGTTTACAACACGATATTGCTACATTCATGTCCTAGTTTACAATACGATATTCCTGCATTCATGTCCTAGTTTACATTGTGATATTGCTACATTCATGTCCTAGTTTACATCATGATATTGCTACATTTATGTCCTAGTTTACATCATGATATTGCTACATTCATGTCCTAGTTTATAACACAACACGATATTGCTACATTTATGTCCTAGTTTACATCATGATATTGCTACATTTATGTCCTAGTTTACGATATTGCTACATTCATGTCCTAGTTTACAACACAACTCGATATTACTACATTTATGTCCTACTTTACATCATGATATTGCTACATTCATGCCCTAGTTTACAACACGATATTCCTGCATTCATGTCCTAGTTTACAACACGATATTGCTACATTTACGTCCTAGTTTACATCATGATATTGCTACATTCATGTCCTAGTTTATAACACAACACGATATTGCTACATTTATGTCCTAGTTTACATCATGATATTGCTACATTTATGTCCTAGTTTACGATATTGCTACATTCATGTCCTAGTTTACAACACAACTCGATATTACTACATTTATGTCCTACTTTACATCATGATATTGCTACATTCATGCCCTAGTTTACAACACGATATTCCTGCATTCATGTCCTAGTTTACAACACGATATTCCTGTATTCATGTCCTAGTTTACATTTTGATATTGCTACATTCATGTCCTAGTTTACAACACGATATTGCTATATTTACGTCCTAGTTTACATCATTATATTTCTACATTTAGTCCTAGTTTACAACATGATATTGCTACATTCATGTCCTAGTTTACATCATGATATTGCTACATTTATGTCCTAGTTTACATCATGATTTTGCTACATACTCGACCTCGTTTACCTGACGAAAAAACTCAAGTAACATGTCAGGATTATGTGAATATGCGCGTAGGTACCTGAGAGAATTATGTGAGTAATCGCGCAGGGTCTTTTCAGGGTTATGTTGATTCTCTCTAAACTATACACTAAAAGCGTATGTGGATATTCTTTCACGCCCCCCCCCCCCCCCCCCCCACCCCAGGTATAGTTTATTAAGTGATTATACAAAGCCAGTCTCTTAGCCATACAACGTAAAGTGAAATGTAAATTAAGTTACCACCATCCTGAATATTATGTAGCGAGCATTTACTTAAGATAAACTGCAATTATTGTTGAAATTCTTCCACAAGCCTAGGTGGCGCCTAGCCGGGACGGCATGGATTTTTTTGAAAGAACTAGAAGTTATTGTAAGGATTGCTAATGATGAATGAATCTCACTGATTTGTTATGTTTGTAAATAAGATATTCTCTTCTAATGCTAATCTGTTGAATTCCAACAGGTGGGTAAACATTGCACTGCCGGTTAGCGCGTGGCGGTCAGTGCACATGTTTGCAGGTAAGGTTGGCCAGGTAAGGTTGGCCAGGTAAGGTTGTCCAGGTAAGATGCAAAGAACGTAGGTGGAATCTACAGCAAAGACTTAACGATAAGGTGATGCTTCGCTCTTTGGTCAAAGGTTTTAATTTCTAAATAATTTAAACAGTTGCTGCACTAACCTGACGGTTAAAATATAAAGCAGACTTACGGTCTACAACACACCAGTGTGTGTTGTAGTTGTTTGAAAATGTGGTTTGTTTTAAAATGCACGTATTTGATATCCCCGCTGTAGTTAAAGTTTTCATTACACCTGTACCCCGTTAGTGCATGTGTACTTAAACATAGCCGAGACATACAAACATAGCGATGTGCTACCATCACCTTACACCAGAGGCGTAGCGACCGATTCCGGCGCCCGGGGCGTAATATACATTTTTGCGCCCCTTCCTCCCATTCTATTTATAGTTATTCCTGTCTTTGAAAAAGCGCCCCCCCCCCCCCCATCCCCATCTTACCAGTTACTATCCCACTAGATTTTCTATTTCGGTGCCACGAAATTGATATAGAAAACAGTTAAATCAATGTGAAACGAATTAAAGTCATTTATTTTCTTAACTTTGACTGTATATATTTTAATAATTCAGCTTAAAATTAGCTTAAAATGAGCTTTTCAATTAATTGTTCTACTCCTTGTGGCGCCCACTTAGGGTCGGCGCCCGGGGCGGCCGCCCCACCCGCCCTCCCCTAGCTACGCCACTGCCTTACACAAACATGTAGCAATGTGTTACCATCACCTCACACAAACATGTAGCAATGTGCTACCATACCTCACACAAACATGTAGCAATGTGCTACCATCACCTCATACAAACATGTAGCAATGTGCTACCATCACCTTACACAAACATGTAGCAATGTGCTACCATACCTCACACACACATGTAGCAATGTGCTACCATACCTCACACATACATGTAGCAAAGTGCTACCATCACCTTACACAAACATGTAGCAAAGTGCTACCATCACCTTACACAAACATGTAGCAATGTGCTACCATCACCTCACACATACATGTAGCAAAGTGCTACCATCACCTTACACAAACATGTAGCAAAGTGCTACCATCACCTTACACAAACATGTAGCAATGTGCTACCATCACCTCACACAAACATGTAGCAATGTGCTACCATACCTCACACATACATGTAGCAAAGTGCTACCATCACCTTACACAAACATGTAGCAATGTGCTACCATACCTCACACAAACATGTAGCAATGTGCTACCATACCTCACACACACATGTAGCAATGTGCTACCATACCTCACACATACATGTAGCAATGTGCTACCATCACCCACAAACATGTAGCAATGTGCTACCATCACCTCACACAAACATGTAGCAATGTGCTACCATACCTCACACAAACATGTAGCAAAGTGCTACCATCACCTTACACAAACATGTAGCAAAGTGCTACCATCACCTTACACAAACATGTAGCAATGTGCTACCATCACCTCACACATACATGTAGCAAAGTGCTACCATCACCTTACACAAACATGTAGCAAAGTGCTACCATCACCTTACACAAACATGTAGCAATGTGCTACCATCACCTCACACAAACATGTAGCAATGTGCTACCATACCTCACACATACATGTAGCAAAGTGCTACCATCACCTTACACAAACATGTAGCAATGTGCTACCATACCTCACACAAACATGTAGCAATGTGCTACCATACCTCACACACACATGTAGCAATGTGCTACCATACCTCACACATACATGTAGCAATGTGCTACCATCACCCACAAACATGTAGCAATGTGCTACCATCACCTCACACAAACATGTAGCAATGTGCTACCATACCTCACACAAACATGTAGCAATGTGCTACCATCACCTCACACAAACATGTAGCAATGTGCTACCATACCTCACACATACATGTAGCAATGTGCTACCATCACCTCACACAAACATGTAGCAATGTGCTACCATCACCTCACACAAACATGTAGCAATGTGCTACCATACCTCACACATACATGTAGCAATGTGCTACCATCACCTTACACAAACATGTAGCAATGTGTCACCATCACTTCATACAACCATGTAGCGATATGCTACCATACCTCACACAAACATGTAGCAATTTTCTACCATCGCTCCACACAAACATGTAGCAATGTGCTACCATAACTCACACAAACATGTAGCAATGTGCTACCATCACCTTACACAAACATGTAGCAATGTGCTACCATCACCTCATACAAACATGTAGCAATGTGCTACCATCACCTCACACAAACATGTAGCAATGTGCTACCATCACCTCATAGAAACATGTAGCAAAGTGCTACCATCACCTTACAGAAACATGTAGCAATGTGCTACCATCACCTTACACATACATGTAGCAATGTGCTACCATCACCTCACACAAACATCTAGCAAAGTGCTACCATCACCTTACACAAACATGTAGCAATGTGCTACCATCACCTTACACATACATGTAGCAATGTGCTACCATCACCTTTCACATACATGTAGCAATGTGCTACCATACCTCACACAAACATGTAGCAATGTGCTACCATCACCTTACACAAACATGTAGCAATGTGCTACCATCACTCCACACAAACATGTAGCAATGTGCTACCATACCTCACACAAACATGTAGCAATGTGCTACCATACCTCACACAAACATGTAGCAATGTGCTACCATACCTCACACAAACATGTAGCAATGTGCTACCATACCTCACACAAACATGTAGCAATGTGCTACCATCACCTTACACAAACATGTAGCAATGTGCTACCATCACCTTACACATACATGTAGCAATGTGCTACCATACCTCACACATACATGTAGCAATGTGCTACCATACCTCACACAAACATGTAGCAATGTGTCACCATCACCTAACATTCAATGATTACTATGTAGACCAGGCATAGACAAAAGATACTGTCCACCATGAAACAAGACGCCACACCATCAGCGGTGTTAAAACAGATGTAGTCGATCAAGACACAATACACACGACGATTTCAATATTTTCCACACTACTCCAGCAGAAAAATGATTCACGATCGGACTAATGGACGTGACCATTGAACTTCTCTACATTCCAATTAGTGATATTAGTAACGTGCTAATTGTTTGCTCTCATTAGAAGCCCCGTGTGGGACCTCGTTAACTGCCATGTTGATTCTCGCCATTTCTCGATCAAAACGAGACCACACATCATGTAATGAACTGCCATGTTGATTCTCGCCATTTCTCGATCAAAACGAGACCACACATCATGTAATGGACTGGGGACCTAGGACCAGAACTGACCAGTACAGATCAAATTAGGTCATCTGATACAATTGAACAACGGTACTTTTAGTCAAAAGTACTTTCGTTTAGCCGAATCAATATTTTATGAGTGACTAATTTGTATAAGTACTGTTGTTTATCTCTATGAGGAGTTTTTTTTTGTCTTTATTATCAGTACTGATAATTAACTCTTCTTTAAAAAATACGATCTACCACTTTCTAACCCCTCCCTCCCCCCCTGCTCCCCTACACCCATTGCTTAAAGCAAAAAGAGCTACATTTGACGAGCTATGATTTATATTGTACCCCAATAACCCGGACCTTAATGTGATGTTATGTATGTAATGGCTATATGGCAGTGGCGTAGCGAGGTCGGGTGTCACCCGGTGCGGCACTTAATGGTGTCACCTCCCCCCCCCCCCCCCAGAGGCGTTGCGAGACCCTTCCCGGGGACAAACTTTCATGTTTTCGATTTGCACCCCCCCCCCCCCCCTCAAACTTTCGATTTGCACCCCCCCCCTCAAGTTTTTCTCTATATATTTTGCTATTTTTTGCCTTGGTGTCACCCCCCCTAAATGGTTTTACCCGGTGCGGCCCCCCGCCCCCCCCCCCCCCCCCCTCGCTACGCCCCTGCTATATGGGTCAAGGTTTCCTCTAGTAAAACCTGACATAAAATAATGTATGAATATTACTGTACCCGTGCACAATTTGACATTTAACCCAATGAGCAGACGGGGATGGCATCACGTGATGTTCGTTATTTGACGGCTTGTATTTTTTACGTAGCATTTGTAAAACCATGTCTTTACTTCAAACTTAGTAGGGCGGTTTAAAAACTTTGATTTAAATTATCTACCTCTAGCATAGAACTGAAATAAATTATGTTAAATCCTAAACCCAAGTGAACAAAACGTGTGAAAACAATAGTTTGTAACAGTACTGACACAAATGTGTGAGTTTATTTAAATCGGGATGTGGACTGAAATAGAACACCATCAAGCACGGCGTGGTGATGTTGTTGTTTTGTTTTTTTTTTGCCATATTTTTGTAAACGCCTCAAATATCTTTGTACTTTCATAAGCCTGACATGGCCTTAGTGTTCCATTCAGTAAAAGATGACAGTAAAATGTGGCACTAGTAGAGGTCTAAACTAAGTACGTGGCAATCTTTTTGCTATTGTGTAATAATTCGTAATTCTTACTGGATCTACTACAACTGTGCTTCTCACTTTCAATATTTTTTAGGGTTAGTGGAGGAAGGGGGGGGGGGGAGGTGCGAAATTTCATTCTCAATGGGCTTTCCAACTTGGCTTTTTCCCTTCTAATATCTATCCAGAAAAATATGTTTTTGTATTTGTGCTGCTTAACAATATGTGTTAACATTGTTTCGTTATTGTTTTTATGTAAAACCATACTCTATGTAGGCCTCAGGGGCGGAACTACAGTGCCGCCAGACCCCGCAATGCGGGGTGGCCCACGCCGTTTAGGGGGCCCACAGCCGCCCATAATAATTTTTTTAATAGTTAAGGTTAATTTTCTTGCATTTTTACCTGATGGTTGTTTTGAAAAAAGAATACTGTATCTGCGGTTGGAGTATCTTTATTCTATAGACACCATCCCACACTCTTGTATATTATTTTTCCTACAATCAAACACACTCTGTTGTCGGCAAAATTCTTTTGAAAAAACATCAATTGCGCGAGAGGCCGCTAGATATTACGACGGCTTTTTGAGACCATCCCAAAATTGGTACTGATGGATAAAAGCACATCGGTGCTTTGTTGTCCCTTTTAAGTTCCTTTCTCAGACCTCCCCTCCCGCTCTTAGCCTTACAAGAAGCGAATAGATAGCGCCTCAACAACTAAGCTGGCTCGTATCGGTGGTAGTGTTGACGACCTAGCGCTCCAACAACTAATAGCCAAGAAATAAAGTACCGACATTGTTTACGTTTAATAACCACTGTTCTAGAAAACAAAGCAAACGTCTGAAATAAATACACGAATGATAGCGTGTTATATATATATATATATATATATATATATATATATATATATATATATATATATATATATATATATATATATTAGTTTCGTCACTGGCACCTTGATAGTGGTTTTGTAAAATAACAAACACATAACAGATCTAATACTGTAGTGAAAAAATACTGTGCGTAAGAAAATATTAAAAAATATACACATGAGCTGTAGTGTGAAAAATAGGCAAACGTTCAAATCACTTCCATAAATTATTTCCCTTTTTCAAATAGTCAAATAGGGGTGCTCATAAGCTCCTTTGAATAGATTTGTAATAATCAAATTAAACAGCAATTACTTATCTTAATTATTTTTTTTTTAAAAGTACTAAAGAAGGGTATAGTATAAAAATTAAATGTAGTTAAAAGGAATAATATAAATACGAAAAATCATAAATATAAACATAACACGAGACACCATTACTTATACAAAGCTTTATGATTTATATACTTTTGACCGTCTCACTGATTAGAAGTATTAAGGCAAACATAAATAAAAACAGATTTTCAAAACAGACCAATGCACTCATACACATGACATGTTGTTGTGATTAGATTTAATTGAATTTTTCTTTTCCAAACCCGATCAGGCCAGAAATGAGTATGCTATGTTCGTATTGTGTTTGTATATATATATATATATATATATATATATATATATATATATATATATATATATATATATATATATATATATATATATATACGGGGGCCAAACAATTTTTTTTGCGGGGTGGCCCATTTTTTCTAGTTCCGCCACTGGAAGGCCTATATATGTTTTCGTTTTAAAGTGACTATCGTCAATCGTCCTAGGATTCTACACTTTCTTGTGGTACCCACTTCCTTTTGCCACTCACTATCTTGTGGCACCCACTTTCTTGTGGTACCCACTTCCTTAGTGTGCTCACCTTCTATGTAGACCACGAAACATGACCTGGTATAATTTCAACTAACTAACTAAAGTAACGAGAACACAACTAATCCAAAGAACTGCCACAAGTTTTAACGCATGTTCCACTTCCCATTTCTTGGGGCCTTCTAGCATAATCCACACAAAAGGGCGACAATTTGCTGCTGACAGCAATCAAGACATACACTTAGTCCAATTATTTCTAGCAGTCTAGCCAGGCCCTGTATTTTGTAGTGCTGGAACTACATGATACAACATTAAATACAACATAAAGCAACATAGGGGCCTATATGTTTTTAAAAAAGTTCAATAAGTTTTTTTACAGAAACATTATTCAGTTTTGATAACTTACATTAGCGAAGAATAACAAGATAACTTTAATAGATTATTTGAAACAGTATTTTGATAGAATTAAGTCAGGATTATCATATGATTGGCTTGACTTAAAAATGGTATTGTTGGATTAAGGTCTGTCTTAAAGGCTTAGTGGTTGACGTCACGAAATCCCCCTTACGGTTTGTCTGAGAGCCAAGTAACACGACATGAACACAATCAAGATTTCTGGAGATTGCCGCGGTCCGGAATGAATCAAAATGGAGCAGATTTCTGACGGAAGTAGCCCACGAAGACCAGCTTAGAGAAATTGTTGGTGACTTTGTTAGCCCCAGGCCCAGGGAGAGACCGACCACTGTGTTTTGTTTACGTCATCCGGGGTCTACGTTTATGATTTTTTTTTCGGGAGGGGGGGTGGGGTCTAGAAAGAAAATTTTAAAAATATGTTAATATTCTGTCTTTGTCCGGTGTGGCAATAGTTGATGTCAAAGATAGAAAGAAAAGAAGAGGAAATAAAAACCGTCTTAATTTATTTGTTGAAATAAATACTTTGTACAAAACGAAATCCAACAAAATATAACCAGAAAAGGCCTGTTTTGAACTATTTGAGATCAGAACTTTTCCCTCTACTTTTTCTGACACTAGTTTTGAGAAAAGACAGACCATCTACATACAGATGCACGGACATGCACATGGTTGTTTTCTATACACCAAGTTAGTTCGTCTGCTCCGCTGGTCGATGGATGTTCACATGATGTGTGTTTACAGGGAAGGGAAGTCAAACAGCTTTTATATCGGGAAAAAACCGTAGGATTCGATTTTAAAACATTCGTTAGAGAAAACTGTTTTAATAAGATGTGTATATATATATATATATATATATATATATATATATATATATATATATATATATATATATATATATATATATATATATCAGAATATCATGTACACAAGCATATGTATGTTAGATGTTTAGAAAAACATAGATATTTACATATGTATGTATGGATGTCTGTTTCCTGTCGGGAGCTCAGTAAAAACACCCGGATGAGCTGATCACGTGATACCCGTGTGTGTGCTCACCCCTCATAAACAAACCCAGTGTACAACCACCTGGCGCTGTAAACAACCCGTGATTTCAGCGTGAGTTTAAAATAGCATCATGTGTGCAGACATGCACGTCACGAGTGTTGTCTCTTGTAACTGCTGACCCCCTGACCCACCTCCCCTCCCATCCCTCCCCCCCCCCCACCCTGCTGGTGAAGGTCCAGTAGTTTGTTATCGGCTACCCGAAAACAAATTGGGGTAAATAGAAATTCACTAAGAATAATTTCACATTCTTAGGGTAAAGATTAAGAGGCGGATGAGGATTTTAGATTAGGGTTAGAAAAATGGTTAGGGCTAGAGTTTTATATATATATATATATATATATATATATATATATATATATATATATATATATATATATATATATATATATATATATATATATATACATATATGTGTGTGTGTTACTTAGGGTTAGGTTACTTAATAAGGAAGGGGGGGTAGGGCTAGAGTTAAGGTTAGGGTTAGATTTAGTGTATAAAAAATTTTTACAGCTACTGCTCTGCTAGAATTCGGGCTAGAGCTTGAATTGGGGGGAGGGTGAAAAATGGTATTCGCCACCAGTTGATGGTGTATGCTGGTCTGGACAATCTTGGAGCAGTACTATCTTTGTTAATACTCTTGGGAGCACCTTCTCTCTTTTTATGCTCTAAGTTTCAGAGCAGTACACCCCACTAGCCTTGCCCCAAGTACCCCACTAGCCTTGCCCCAAGTACCCCACTAGCCTTGCCCCAAGTACCCCACTAGCCTTGCCCCAAGTACCCCACTAGCCTTGCCCCAAGTACCCCACTAGCCCTGCCCCAAGTACCCCACTAGCCTTGCCCCAAGTACCCCACTAGCCTTGCCCTAAGTACCACACTAGCCTTGCCCCAAGTACCCCACTGGCCTAGCACCAAGTACCCCACTGGCCTAGCACCAAGTACCCCACTAGCCCAGCCCCAAGTACCCCACTAGCCCTGCCCCAAGTACCACACTAGCCTTGCCCCAAGTACCACACTAGCCTTGCCCCAAGTACCCCACTGGCCTTGCCTTAAGTACCCCACTAGCCCTGCCCCAAGTACCCCACTGACCCAGCACCAAGTTCCCCACTAGCCCAGCCCCAAGTACCCCACTAGCCCTGCCCCAAGTACCACACTAGCCTTGCCCCAAGTACCCCACTGGCCTAGCACCAAGTACCCCACTAGCCTTGCCTTAAGTACCCCACTAGCCCAGCACCAAGTACCCCACTAGCCTTGCCCCAAGTACCCCACTAGCCTTGCCCCAAGTACCCCACTAGCCTTGCCCTAAGTACCACACTAGCCTTGCCCCAAGTACCCCACTGGCCTAGCACCAAGTACCCCACTGGCCTAGCACCAAGTACCCCACTAGCCCAGCCCCAAGTACCCCACTAGCCCTGCCCCAAGTACCACACTAGCCTTGCCCCAAGTACCACACTAGCCTTGCCCCAAGTACCCCACTGGCCTTGCCTTAAGTACCCCACTAGCCCTGCCCCAAGTACCCCACTGACCCAGCACCAAGTTCCCCACTAGCCCAGCCCCAAGTACCCCACTAGCCCTGCCCCAAGTACCACACTAGCCTTGCCCCAAGTACCCCCACTGGCCTAGCACCAAGTACCCCACTAGCCTTGCCTTAAGTACCCCACTAGCCCAGCACCAAGTACCCCACTAGCCCTGCCCCAAGTACCCCACTGACCCAGCACCAAGTACCCCACTAGCCCAGCACCAAGTACCCCACTAGCCCAGCCCCAAGTACCCCACTAGCCCTGCCCCAAGTACCACACTAGCCTTGCCCCAAGTACCCCACTGACCTAGCACCAAGTACCCCACTAGCCTTGCCCCAAGTACCCCACTGGCCTAGCACCAAGTACCCCACTAGCCCAGCACCAAGTACCCCACTAGCCCAGCACCAAGTACCCCACTAGCCCTGCCCCAAGTACCCCACTGACCCAGCACCAAGTACCCCACTGGCCCAGCACCAAGTACCACACTAGCCCTGCCCCAAGTACCCCCACTGACCCAGCACCAAGTACCCCACTGGCCCAGCACCGAGTACCCCACTAGCCCAGCACCAAGTACCCCACTGGCCCAGCACCAAGTACCCCACTGACCCAGCACCAAGTACCCCACTGGCCCAGCACCGAGTACCCCACTAGCCCAGCACCAAGTACCCCACTGGCCCAACACCAAGTACCCCCACTGGCCCAACACCAAGTACCCCACTGGCCCCAGCACCAAGCACCCCACTGGCCCAACACCAAGTACCCCACTGGCCCAGCACCAAGTACCCCACTAGCCCAGCACCAAGTACCCCACGGGCCCAGCACCAAGTACCCCACTGGCCCAGCACCAAGTACCCCACTGGCCCTACCCTAAGTGCCGGAGCAGTACCTCCACTACCCTACCCTACCCACATTGGCACGTCCTGCTCTTGTAATGCACAGACTCCTGTCATCGACCGCGTGTTTATTTGGGTCAAAGGTCACGACATTACACGTTTCCCCAATCTATTAATGTCAAGGTAACTCTACTGCTATCTTTTCGTTTCTGCTAGCTTGTCTCTGTTTCTATTTTATCATTTTAAAAAGGAAACGTTATTATTTATTTAACCTTGAACTTGATATAAAAAATGTATGACACTATTGTGCAAGGGAAACTACTGGCAAGTAAACCAACAAGAAAATGTATGTTAGTAAGATAAGCCTCTGATAAAAATATTTTTAAAAACTTGCAATTATCAGTTTGGAACAAAAATACATTTGTTTTAAAAGACAGTTCACTGGGGTAATTGCTAGGAATAAGAAAAGGATTTGCTTGCTTGGGATTGGCTTAGTTGTTTAATATTTCCGACAGTAAATTCCTCTCCTACGTCACGACGATATAGCTTACAGTAAACCTGTTATATAGTTATTTAACCAAGGGGTCCCTAGTCGTGTCAAAAGGGAGGGGGCACCATGGGGTCCATAGTCGTGTGGTAGGGGTACCATGGGGTCCCTAGTTGTGTGGTAGGGGGGGGGTACCATGGGGTCCCTAGTCGTGTGGTAGGGGGCACCATGGGGTCCCTAGTCGTGTGGTAGGGGTACCATGGGGTCCCTAGTTGTGTGGTAGGGGGGGGGGTACCATGGGGTCCCTAGTCGTGTGGTAGGGGGCACCATGGGGTCCCTAGTCGTGTGGTAGGGGGCACCATGGGGTCTCTAGTCGTGTGAAAAGGGAGGGAGGAGATAGAAACGGTATGGGCATCTTACCTAGAAAGGTTTAGAGGAAACACCAGGTTGTACAGTGAACAAAATGTATGAACACAGCCAGATCCGCCCCCTTCCAACCAGATCATGTGAAGAAATACGGTGTTTAAACGCTACACGCACCCTCCCTCGCCTGGCCATCACTCAAGACATAAGCCACGGGTCTAGGTCCCTGATAACTACTCTCCTGTCAGTACCCCCATGGCACCCCACACCCCACTATGGTGAATTACACCCCGTCTGCATATTTTAAGGAGGGAGGGGGTAATATACAGGGGTAATTGACAGGGTGGGGGTAATTCATTTGGTGGCTGTCAGGGAAAGGACCTGGGTTTAGGTTATTTAGGAGGAATTAATGTCCTGATTACATAAGCAAAACACAACACAACACACACGTCACACAACACACGACACAAGACACACATGACATTCATGACACACACGACACACACGACACACACGATACACACAAAACACGACACACACGACACACACGACACACAACACACGACACACATGACACACACCACACACACGACACACGACACGCGACACACGACACGACCCACGCGACACACGACACAGCCAGCACCTGAAGGCGGAGACAAAACTATGACTAGAGAAACCAAAATCTTCTGGTGGTGCTGTCATTTACCCCGAGTTTCTATAACCTCTGAACTCTGACCTGATCGAAGCTGATGTAAATCTGTTTGTCCATTACTTTGACGACACGCAAGATGCATCGATCAGATACACTACAGCAAGTACACTAAGGTGCTACAGCAAGTACATATAGGTGCTATAGCAAGTACACATAGGTGCTATAGCCAGTACACATAGGTGCTATAGCAAGTACACCTAGGTGCTACAGCAAGTACACCAAGGTGCTTCAGCAAGTAAATATAGGTGCTATAGCAAGTGCACATAGGTGCTATAGCAAGTACATATAGGTGCTATAGCAAGTACAACAAGGTGCTACAGCAAGTACACATAGGTGCTATAGCAAGTACACCTAGGTGCTTCAGCAAGTACACCTAGGTTCTACAGCAAGTACAACAAGGTGCTACAGCAAGTACAGCTAGGTGCTACAGCAAGTACAACAAGGTGCTATAGCAAGTACATCTAGGTGCTACAGCAAGTACATATAGGTGCTATAGCAAGTACATCTAGGTGCTACAACAAGTACATATAGGTGCTACAGCAAGTACAGCTAGGTGCTACAGCAAGTACAACAAGGTGCTACAGCAAGTACAGCTAGGTGCTATAGCAAGTACATATAGGTGCTACAGCAAGTACAGCTAGGTGCTACAGCAAGTACAACAAGGTGCTACAGCAAGTACATATAGGTGCTATAGCAAGTACAGCTAGGTGCTACAACAAGTACATATAGGTGCTATAGCAAGTACAGCTAGGTGCTGTATGAACTAGCTAGGGAAGGCCAATATTAGTGGAACTAGTCAGAGATTAGGAAATAGTAGTTCTAACGAAGGAGAACAATGTAATATTACATCAAAAGTATAAAGTACTATAAACCGTGTTAAGAATGGAGGAAATAATCACCAGGCTAAATATTGAGGAGGTTTTAGGATAATGTAATGAGTGTCCAGTTATGGGATATTCAAATGAGAATGTACAACTGGGATATAGGACATTTGTTATCTTACCTGCTACAAGTTGAGTTACTCAGCTAGAACTCGATGATTGCAAGTTATTTCCCCTGCTTGTTCAGTTACTCGTAGGTTCGAGAACTAGCCACGACGGGTTATAAATCGATGTTTTTATTTGATGAACATCATTTAGCGTAAGTAACTGAATGATTTACAACCAAATCTGCTGCAATCAAATCATCTAATTGTTTGCTCTAAACGGATTAAACCATCCCCACCCTTTTCATTACTCGGGGAAACAATTCATTATATATTAGCCACCCCACTCACACTCACGCACACAACACGCATGTTTTAATGGATCGCGTGTGCTGCATGCGTATGGCGCATGATTGAGTGGTGACAACCCACGGGGCTGTGTGGGTGAGGTTGGTGTGGGGGTGAGGTTGGTGTGGGGGTGGATGAAGCCTGGGTTTGTTTAAACCACATGGTCAGATAGATGTACTTTAGTCGTACTCAGTATCCCAACACCATGTCAGGTAGATGTACTTTAGTCGTACTCAGTATCCCAACACCTTGTCAAGTAGATGTACTTTAGACGTACTCAGTATCCCAACACCTTGTCAGGTAGATGTACTTTACTCAGTATCCCAACACCATTCAGAGTCTGTGCTCACGTTTGGACATTTTAAAAATAACTCTGAGATAAAGAAAAGTGCAGGTTTAGATGAAAATACAAACGTCGCCAAGCTATTTATAGCACTCAAAGCAGCTACACACTGGTTGTAGGCTGGGCTCTGATGTTATGTAAATAACAGGAAGTATGTATGTATATATATATATATATATATATATATATATATATATATATATATATATATATATATATATATATATATATATGTGTGTGTGTGTGTGTGTGTATATGTATATATATATATAGGCCTATATATATACATACATATATATATACACACACACATATACAAAAACAGTGACTATTTGGCTACCTTACAACGTTGTCTGTAGTCGACCTTTAAAGTCACCACATAATTTAAACATCACGGAGCATGACCTAATTGAGCTAATGAGTTGGTTCCTGGAGCTAAAAGACGGGTGTACGCCATAGTGGGACGAGGACATTTAGGCCACAGTCTCCACACTCCACTAAAAGTACTAAAAAGTATTTCCTCAAGTCGTGGATTTAAAGTCTACTTCATATTTGAGTTTTCGTTTCAAATGGTTAATTCGTTTATTACTTCTAGTTGTGAATGTTACTACTTTTACCGGCACTACTAACTACACATGCATTCAATCCCTATCACCTACACGGAAACTATCAATCTACCAACCCAGTAATTTAGCATGTTTGTTTATGAAAAGAAATCATTGTCGCTTATGTGTACTAGGTCACTTTCATTTATAAAATCGGCAAAACAGGCATATTTCTAGCTTCACATCCTTATCTCTTATATTTTCTACACCCCCTTTTTAACATCAGAGGTTGACCCTTCCCCTTATATTACAAGCAATTCATCCCTTTTATATTACCTACTGTACACCCATACCTCTTATAATAACAGCAACTTATCCATCCCCCATCCTTATATTACAACCTGTGCCCCATCTCTATATTAAAAACAAAATATTAAAAATCAAACCAGTATATCGAAAGATTTTTCAGCTTATTTATAATAAGTTTAAAATTATTCATCATAGAATCTGTCTATCGGTAACTCAAAACCTAAATGGTTAAAAGCACTCATAACATAACAACTAATAAACAACATAATATTAGGCAACTAATCGACAAATCCTTCTGTTCAGTGGCGTAGGCAGGAGGGACCCCTCGGTATATAGAAAAAGTATGAGGGGGGGGGGTGCAAATCGAAAGGTTGAGGGGGGGGTGGAAATCGAAAGTTTGAGGGGGGGGGGGTGCAAATCGTAAGTTGGGGGGGGGGGGGTGCAAATCGACAGTTGGTCCCGGGGAGAAAATTGGAACCCCCCCCCCCCCCCCTTGAGACGATCCTGGCTACGCCACTGCTTCTGTTACTCTAACCTCAACCATATTATTGTAACCACAAAATTTGACTTCTGTCATATGAAGCCAGGTGGTTAGGCTACAAAGCTGGGGAGGAAGAGGTAGAAACGACCAAAATACGACCAAAATACCACCAGAGATTGTGTCTTCACCCAGAAAAGGTGGGGTTCACGAGACATATCCGTGTATTGATTGGTTTTGTCGGGAGTGCGTTTATCGATTTGTGTCTACGTGGTCTTGCTATCGATGCAAAATCAGCAATGTAAGTCGGTTTTAACCCAGTAATGGAGCTGACATGAGCTAAATCACGTGATGTTTACCATCTTCTGAGGACAGCAACACACATTACATTTTGTTTACCACCTAGAGATGATTCATCAACTGACATCAACGGATGTTTACCATCTTAAGATGACATAATCTTACATCACATGTTGTGTGCCACCTTGCGAAACATAGACCACAGTGTCCTCCTATTTTTCAGAGTAATTGCAAAGTTGTTAAAAAAAAAATATTGAATTGGATAAAGTTCTTATTGTTGTCTATGTTAATTGCTGACACTACAGCTAAGAAGATTGGATTTGTTTTTTATTAAGTATTGACCAAAATTGATGCGAGATGATGCTTCGACGATTTGTATCTCACAATTGTTTTAGGAAATGACGTCAAGTATAAATAACCAGGGCTTTTGCAAAATGATGTTATGATGTCTGTCTAATCGATGTCCCAAATGATGTTATGATGTCCTTGTGTCTGTGGGTTGTCCTTGTGTCTGTGGGTTGTCCTTGTGTCTGTGGGTTGTCCTTGTGTCTGTGGGTTGTCCTTGTGTCTGTGGGTTGTCCTTGTGTCTGTGGGTTGTCCTTGTGTCTGTGGGTTGTCCTTGTGTCTGTGGGTTGTCCTTGTGTCTGTGGGTTGTCCTTGTGTCTGTGGGTTGTCCTTGTGTCTGTGGGTTGTCCTTGTGTCTGTGGGTTGTCCTTGTGTCTGTGGGTTGTCCTTGTGTCTGTGGGTTGTCCTTGTGTCTGTGGGTTGTCCTTGTGTCTGTGGGTTGTCCTTGTGTCTGTGGGTTGTCCTTGTGTCAGAGGGTTGTCGTTGTGTCAGTGGGTTGTCATAGGGTCAGTAAGTTGTCCTTGTGTCAGTGGGTTGTCCTTGTGTCTGTGGGTTGTCCTTGTGTCTGTGGGTTGTCCTTGTGTCAGAGGGTTGTCGTTGTGTCAGTGGGTTGTCATAGGGTCAGTAAGTTGTCGTTGTGTCTGTGGGTTGTCCTTGTGTCTGTGGGTTGTCCTTGTGTCTGTGGGTTGTCCTTGTGTCTGTGGGTTGTCCTTGTGTCTGTGGGTTGTCCTTGTGTCTGTGGGTTGTCCTTGTGTCTGTGGGTTGTCCTTGTGTCTGTGGGTTGTCCTTGTGTCTGTGGGTTGTCCTTGGGTTAGTGGGTTGTCCTTGTGTCTGTGGGTTGTCCTTGTGTCTGTGGGTTGTCCTTGTGTCAGTGGGTTGTCGTTGGGTCAGTAGGTTGTCCTTATGTCAGTGGGTTGTCCTTGTGTCTGTGGGTTGTCCTTGTGTCTGTAGGTTGTCCCTGAGTCAGTGGGTTGTCATTGGGTCAGTGGGTTGTCATTGGGTCAGTGGGTTGTCATTGGGTCTGTGGGTTGTCATTGGGTCAGTGGGTTGTCATTGGGTCAGTGGGTTGTCATTGGGTCAGTGGGTTGTCATTGGGTCAGTGGGTTGTCATTGGGTCAGTGGGTTGTCATTGGGTCAGTGGGTTGTCATTGGGTCAGTGGGTTGTCATTGGGTCAGTGGGTTGTCATTGGGTCAGTGGGTTGTCATTGGGTTACTGTGTTGTCCTAGGGTTACTGTGTTGTCCTAGGGTTACTGTGTTGTCCTAGGGTTACTGTGTTGTCCTAGGGTTACTGTGTTGTCCTAGGGTTACTGTGTTGTCCTAGGGTTACTGTGTTGTCCTAGGGTTACTGTGTTGTCCTAGGGTTACTGTGTTGTCCTAGGGTTACTGTGTTGTCCTAGGGTTACTGTGTTGTCCTAGGGTTACTGTGTTGTCCTAGGGTTACTGTGTTGTCCTAGGGTTACTGTGTTGTCCTAGGGTTACTGTGTTGTCCTAGGTTACTGTGTTGTCCTAAGACCAATAAGTAGTCAGCTTCTAGGTCTAGGCTTGTTGAGTCATGGGCGGATTTTAGAAGGTCTTTTTTCATACAATTGTCGTTTTAGGCAAATGGCTGTGGGTGCTTTATTCCGTTAGGAATAGAAATTTGATGCAGTCGGTGATGAAAAAAAAAGTGGTAGAGGAGGATTTCAAGGCGGATAGTTTTCTAATATATTTTTAAATAAAACAATTTTGCCCACATAATACAATATAAACAAGGGGTCAAAATAAAGACTTTTGTCTTTCTCTATTTATGAATATATTAAAAGAGATTTCTTAACAATGGTTTGACTTATGCTATTATAACTCTTAATTATAAAAAGTATCTGCTACTTGGCATTTTTTAAGCTTCTATACAAAATAACTTATATTATTTTTATTATATTTTCATTTTTTTAAATTATTATTTATACACAATTTTTACGTTTTTAGAATTTAAGTAATTTTTAAGTTTAGTATATACGCCAACAGATACTATTTTGTTTTTTAACAATTTTCTATTCGCGCGGTATAAAAGAATGTCTAAATCTAAAATTGATTTTAATTTAACAAAAAGAAGACATAACTTTTGCCCTACCAATCCAAGTTAGTGATTTATGAGTAGGTTCCCCTGGATAAACTACCTTAACAGATGTAGTGTAGAAATGGTGTGGATTTCTCTGCTTCTTGAAGCAGAGACTTAGCAGTAGATTAAACACCTAAACTAAGTACTATTATAAGAAATAAAGCGATCTAATCTGTAGTAAATTTAACTTTACATTTTAGTATACATTTGCAAAAAAACTATAAGCTATCGTATTTGAAGCGAACCAGCATCAATTCTAAATGACTAAATGCTGATCTTATTTGTACTTGTGTTGAGAGGGTTGACTGTGTTTGTAGAATGTGTTTGTTTTGAATTGCTCACGTCTCTTAGCGAAACCATCCTTCATTTTGTTTATGGTTATGCTGAACTAATTTGTGTCAATAGTTGCATTGGTGTTATCGCGATATTGATTCAGATTTTTCAAATAAAGCAATTTACCGCACTCCATGTATCTGACAAAAATAATTTAAATTCGAAACAAGCCACTTCTTCAAACAAGGTATAGCCTGGGCTTTCCTTTCCTTGCCGTTTTATAAAAACTTCATTTAGCTTCTTTGTGATAAGCACCGTGAAGTTCAATGTTTGTAGCCATTTTGTCTGCTTTCAATTCGTTATGGACATTGTGTTTTTCATTGAAGAATGTTTCTATTTAACTCAAGCAAGAATCAAAACGTTTCGATACGTTACCCCTGGAAAGCACTGTATTGTGCAGATGTAGGTTAGAATATTGATGTCTTTATTATACGTTTTATCAAATAGTTCTTTAAGGAGTTTTGTAAAACGCTTGTTGACATCCTTCTTCTTACTCGTTGGGATTCCCTTCAACACAAATTAAGTATTGCGTTATGCGTCAAATAGGGCATTGGCTCCGATTTCAGCCTGCTTTTCTTTTTGTATTTGCCAACCAAGAACAAACTACAAGACAGCAGTTGTTTGATTTTGGAGTTGTCTCTCCTAGAAAAGTTGCTGTCTACAGCTATCTATCGAGCCTAATCTGTCTTGGGGTTCGAACTCGATACAACACGGCCAGATCCCGAACAAGACAAAGGTTCCAGTACTGGAAGTCTACAAGAACACGAACATAAGTGGCAGGGTCTTGTAGTTTCATCAATCAACATTATGCCACCAACAACAACATAAAGTTGAGCGAACATACACACTACACTGACTCAAGACTGTAAATAGGTTGTATATTGTTTAATTATAAATATAAAACTACTTATAAAAATATATATGTCAAAAAGAACAATCCCGAAGATTGTCACGAAAAAGTACACAACCAAAATCTAGAAAAGCTGCAATTCAAATTTTAAAAAAGACATCGTTTTCTAGTTCTCTCTCACCATGTATACCTTTCAGACACACTTGTTTTATATAGTGCTTTTTTAATAATATAGACTTGGAATAAATAATTCCTCTTCCCCCCCCCCCCCCCAACTTGCCCTTGATCTTCTACTGCTCATTATTCTCATTAGCCTCATACAAACGGTCCTATCCCAGGTGTGAAAAAAATGCCGTCGGTTATACAGCCTGCTAAATGAGTCTACTCATTACCTCCATTAACAAATAAAAGAGATGTGTTGTAGGAGGTTACGAATACTTTTCATAAAGGTCAAGGTCGAGTTGTGAGTACAACTCACGGGCTGTCTCATCAAGGTCACCGCGACATAAGGACATTGACTAACGCTCCGGGGAACGAAAGCTCTTAATTGGGGTAGCAGCGCCGTACAAGGTTTGTTCAGAGGCGTAGCGGAATTTTTCATCACAGAAATCTTTAGCCTTCAATCTATGCCAATGTCAGTGTTGGTTGTTGTGTGTGTTTGATGTGTTGATGTGTGAGTATGTGTGAAGTAGGTGTATGTGATGTGTATGTGATGTGTGATGTGCATGTGTGTGTGATGTGTGTGTGTGTGTGATGTGTGAGTGATGTGTATGTGTGTGATGTGTGTGTGATGTATGTGTGATGTATGTGGTGAGTCTGGTGCGTGTGATGTGTGTGTGTGATGTGATGTGTGTGTGATGTGTATGTGTGTGGTGTGTGTCTGATGTGGGATGTGTGTGGGATGTATGTGTGATGTATGTGGTGTGTCTGGTGTGTGTGATGTGTGTGTGTGATGTGTGTGGGATGTATGTGTGATGTATGTGGTGTGTCTGGTGTGTGTGATGTGTGTGTGTGATGTGATGTGTGTGTGTGATGTGTATGTGTGTGATGTGTGTCTGGTGTGTGTGTGTGTGATGTGTGTGTGATGTGTGTGTGATGTGTGTGATGTGTGTATTATATGTGTCTGATGTGTGTGTGATGTGTGTGTGATGTGTGTGATATGTGTCTGGTGTGTGTGATGTGTGTGATGTGTGTCTGGTGTGTGTGATTACTGACCATTTAACCAACTGCAAGCATCAATGGATTTAAAAAATATGTAAGCATCTCTAAGCCACATCCTGTTGTGTGACTCTGGCCCTAGGATTAGGTCACGTAGATATAGCTGACTAATAAAAATTGTTACATAACCAGTCGTTTCAGTGGAAGCACATACCATTTCTCAGCCCCCTCTCCCCCCCCCCGGCTATAGTGATTCTCCAATGCTAACGAGGCAACTATGAGCGGAGCAGGACTATTATGGTAAGTAACTCTCTTACACACAGTCTTAAGACTTGTGTACAAGATCCATGTATTTATTGTCTTTAATATGTTAGAAAATTACAATTATTTGAACGAAAATAAAAAACAATTTGGTTTTTCTTCTCTCAGCGTGGTAATGACGACCCAAAGACAAATAGGCTAGGCCTAGTATAAATTATAGGAAATAGCATGATACGCACTTAAGTAATACTTTTTATTGCACCACTCGACTTAATTCTAAAAAGCGATACTTCAAAACAATAAATTTTGATGTTATTTATTTTAAAAAGCTACACAAAGGTAATCCTGAATAGCTAATTAAAGTTGGTACTATTTAGGGGATACGACCAATTAATGTCAACCAATTATGGTCGAGTGATCAAAACTAAACTGAAATGAAGCCTCGAAGTAAAAACGACTGACAAGGCAGTTGGATTGTAGACCTGACTTTCTACGATAAACCAAGCGAGGTGACTATAAACCACACAATACAACGACCGGTAAACCCGCGCCAGGTAATGATTCAAACAAGATAATTAAAACACCAATCAGCACTCCAGAATAATGATAAACCAAAAAATAAACAAAGCAGTTGCCCAAAGCTTACGGCGAGAGAAGGAGTAAACAGCAGCGAGAGTCAAAACAACCAGCACACAGAATAGTACTAAGGGAGAGTAGTCTGGTTCATCTGGGCAGCACTTGTTTCCACAGCAAGCTCCAGGGCAGTAAAAGAATTCACCTTCTGCCCATTCCAGTTTCATATAATGTCCAAAGGCGGATGCAGTTATGGCGTAAGAAGTTTCGTTCTTACAACGTTCTGCTGTCACTTCTGTATAGAGATTGGTGATATTAATAGCATTCTCCCCTTCCTCTCTCACACCTCACTCACCCCTCACTCACTCACTCACTCAATCACTCACTCACTCACTCACACAAACACCAAACCACCCACACACGCACCCACTCACTTACGCACGCATGTGCGTAAGCACTCACACACGCACGCATGCACTTATCCATTCAATCACTCACTCGTTCACTCACATTCATTCCATTCACTCACTCCATTCACTCACACCACTCACTCCAATCACCCACTCACTCTAGAAATTCCATTCACTGCATTCTGTCATCATTCACTCACTTCATCAATTAATCAGTGATCACTCACTCACTCTATTCACTTCACTTCTTACATTTACACCACCACCTTTTCATACGTGTATTCTACAATCGTGACATCCTAGCAAACCATTGAACTCACCGTTCATGTTAACAAACAAAAAGAGCAGGAAAAGAACTTTCTGGAAACTGTTCACTGTCCAGCCTCTATACGTCACGCTCACGTGGTCTGTCCCCAGCTGGACCTCATGGATGATCTGGGTCTCTGGCTGTGGGGTCAGTGTCACGGCCGTGACCTTTGCTCTTCGTGGTCGAACTCTAATCTCGCTCTTTTCAAGCGCTAACGGCTTCGTTTGATTGGTTGTCCACTCCTGTAGTAGACAAACGGTAAGCTCTTCTATAGGCCAAGGTTGGTCCAGCTGCAGCTGAAAATACAGGTAAGTGTTAAACCTACGTCAGCCAATACACATTACACAATACCAAGTTTGACATGTTCTGCCCACCCCCTACCCCATTAAACGGTATTTAACATCACATTATAGATGAACCTCTATGACTATTTCATATAACACAATATAACAAAATGTAAATTATCCCTACCCGATGAATGCTACATAACATTTTGCACGAATGTATAACCGCCCTAGTTTATTCAGTAGTTTTTCTTTCTTTGAATAAGGCTTGCATACCGTTTAACATCACAAAACCTTAAAAGCTTGGGTTCAACGTTTTATATGACAGTCATGTACATTTATTCAACAAGCTCGTGACCATCTTGTAACGAAGCCAAACATACGTCCTATGGTTACCTTATCGGTAATTTATCCGTTACGTATCGGCTACTTTAGATACTTCCACGGCGAATGTAACGTTTGTAAAGTTATAATGAATGTACCTCTCTGAAGACCGGGTTGATGTTGACACAGATAACCAGCCCCAGTCTCTCGGGGTAGTGGCTACCCAGTATGTTGGACACGGTGTAGCCCAGCTTGGGGTTGCAGGCTCCGAACGTCATCCCTGAGGACATGGGGGAAGTGTGGTCAGGTGTGGTCAGGTGTAGTCAGGTGTGGGCCTGGTGTGGTTAGGTGTGGTTAGGTGTGGTCAGGTGTGGTCAGGTGTGGTCAGGTGTGGCCAGGTGTGGTCAGGTGTGGTCAGGTGTGGTCAGGTGTGGTTAGATATGGTCAGGTGTGGTCAGGTGTAGTCAGGTGTGGGCCAGGTGTGGTTAGGTGTGGTCAGGTGTGGTCACATGTGGTCAGGTGTGGTCAGGTGTGGTCAGGTGTGGCCAGGTGTGGTCAGGTGTGGTCAGGTGTGGTCAGGTGTGGTCAGATATGGTCAGGTGTGGTCAGGTGTGGTCATGTGTGGTCAAGTGTGGTGGTCAGGTGTGGTCAGATGTAGTCAGGTGTGGGTAGATGTGGTCAGGTGTGGTCAGATGTGGTCAGGTGTGGTCAGATGTGGTCAAGTGTGGTCAGGTGTGGTCAGGTGTGGTCAGGTGTGGTCAGGTGTGGTCAGGTGTGGTCAGATATGGTCAGTGTTACGTCCCTTACATGTCCCCTGCTTGTGTGTGTGTGTGTTGTGTGCTGGAACGACAGGTACCCTCCCTTTGGTGTATAGTTGTATCCCTTGGTTGAGTGTGTTTACACGGAGCGAGAGGTGTTCACGTGAGGTGTGTCAGGTGACGGGTGTCAGAGCGTGTGCCAGTGTGTGAATCAGTTGGTTGTAGGGTGGCTGTGGACGTGGAACGTGGAACGTGGGGTTGAGATCTGGATGTGAAGTTGTGCTGTGGCTGTGGACGGGGAGACGTTGAGTATCTTGTTATTTTATGTTGTAGACTCCATTTGCTCTTTTATTATTCTTATTACTGTATACATTTATATTAAACATCTTATTGTTATTATTATATTTATATAGTGTTAGTTGTCTTTGTTTGTCGCTACATATATATATACCCTAGATTCCAGAACCCAACATTTGGGGGCCCGTCCGCTTAGTATGGCGACTACCAGGAGTGCCAGAAGACAGCTAATAAGTGACTTGAAGGAGGAGGGAAAGCTAATCGGGCTGACCGATGACAGTTTGGCGGAGTGGGTAAAGGAAGAGTTGAGGAGAGTGGAAGATGCGAAGGTCGAGGTTGTAGCAAAGGTATGTAACCCTGTACCCCGCTTGAGGGATGTGGCGGCGATGACGGTGGACGAAGACCTGGGTGCGTATGTGAGGCATTTTGAGAGTCAGGCAAAGAGACAAGGCATTGACCCCAAGGACTGGTCGCTCCTTCTGACGGACAAGATGAGTGGACAACTGAAGACTTTCCTCGTTGAGACGGGACTGAACCTGCATCATGACTTCGAGTCAGTAAAGGTAAAGTTATTCACGCACGCAGGTTTCAACGAGGAAAAGTATAGGGTCAGATTCCACCAGCTGGTACCAACACACGACGACATGAGAAGCTTCGCAGTCAACACAGAAGCCGCTTTGAGAGCGTGGGTCCGGCAGTCGGAGACAAAAGAAACGTTTGAGGACTTGGTGAACCTCCTGATAGTTGATCGTATAAAATCGGTTGTCACGTGTGATCTGTTGGAGAGGCTGAATGGTGCTGCTAAGGTAAGTGTGGAAGATAATCTCAAAGTTATTGACAACTATAAGAGCACTCAAAACGCTAGAGTGACGAGGCCAGTACACCAAACCCCTCCGTACGTCGCTGCAAGTTCTACAGCAGAGAGGATACCCTGGCAAAACAAGACACCGCGATCTCCAGGACGCCACACTTGCCCTTCCACGGAAGAAATTGAGTGCTACTCATGCGGGGGAGTTAATCATACAGCGGGAGTCTGTCCCACCTCTAGACGGGACAAGAACGAAACAGGTAAACGGCAGGCATGACTAGCTGGTGTACAGCCTATGCATGGTGTTAGGAAGATCAGCCTGAACAGTAAATGTTATGCATGTGGACGTTATGGACACTATGCCAGGGATTGTCATAGCAATAGTAATAGCGGCTTTACTTGGCGAAATAGGTCAGAGAAAAGAGCTGTTGTGGAGTATGGAAACAACAAAAGACCTTATCGGTGCTACAAATGCAATGAACAAGGTCATATTGCCAAAGAGTGCAGTATGGATATAGATACAGGCGCCTGTTATAGCTGTAGAAAGCCAGGCCACATACAACGAAACTGTCCCAACGGGACCAGTAGAGCGTGCAGCTGGCGTACTGAAAATGTACATCAACGATCAGATGATCTCAAGTGTAATTGCTGCGGTGGTGTTGGTCACATATCACGGGTGTGTCCCACAGCTCAGCGTGATATGTTAGGAAATTTTTCCCTGCTTAAAGACTCTCATATGAGAGTGAGGTAAAGCACGAAATTTGGAGGCGTATCCTTACAAAGGTAGTGTCCTTGGTAAGTTTTTTGTTAAGATAATTTATTCAATCAATGTTAATTTTTCTTTGTTTTTTTTTTTACAGAAGCTGTGTATGATGATTACGGGCTGGAGATGATTAATGTAGTTAAAACGGCTATCGAGAAGGGAACTCAGTTTGATCGCCTTTAAGGAAAGATGACCATCTATGGCGACGTACGCATCTGCCGATGGGCCCTTGCACTACAGGAATTAGCCTGTACTGTGAAACATATCAAGGGAACTGAGAACTTTGTAGCAAACAATCTATCAAGAGTGTTTTACGACAACTAGTGTATATGATATTGAGAAATTTATCATTGTTGGAGATAGTATGATTATGTTAAAGAATTTACTATTGGGGCAATATAATATGATTATATTGAGAAATGTTTGAGAAATGTATTACTGATGCAGTATAGAATGATTATGCTGATTAATTTTTTTTATTGTGGCTTCTCACATGTATCATTATAGGTTGAGATAGTCAGACCACGAGCTTGGTGCCCGGCCGGAGAAAAACCATAGTCCACACTCAGGACCGAAATGTTCAAGCTGGATACACGCCACACTCTGGATCAAACTGTCCAGGCTGGATACACGCCACACTCTGGATCAAACTGTCCAGGCTGGATACACGCCACACTCTGGATCAAACTGTCCAGGCTGGATACAAGCCACACTCTGGATCAAACTGTCCAGGCTGGATACACGCCACACGGTCAAAACGAGGCTTTCTAAGGACTAAAGAATAAGTAGTCGAGCTCGGGCACCAACAGTGGCTAATGGAACAAGAGATGTTTGATCTCTTTGAAGAAAAAGAGATCTGAAGGTGGAGGGGAGGGATGTTACGTCCCTTACATGTCCCCTGCTTGTGTGTGTGTGTGTTGTGTGCTGGAACGACAGGTACCCTCCCTTTAGTGTATAGTTGTATCCCTTGGTTGAGTGTGTTTACACGGAGCGAGAGGTGTTCACGTGAGGTGTGTCAGGTGACGGGTGTCAGAGCGTGTGCCAGTGTGTGAATCAGTTGGTTGTAGTGTGGCTGTGGACGTGGAACGTGGAACGTGGGGTTGAGATCTGGATGTGAAGTTGTGCTGTGGCTGTGGACGGGGAGACGTTGAGTATCTTGTTATTTTATGTTGTAGACTCCATTTGCTCTTTTATTATTCTTATTACTGTATACATTTATATTAAACATCTTATTGTTATTATTATATTTATATAGTGTTAGTTGTCTTTGTTTGTCGCTACATATATATATACCCTAGATTCCAGAACCCAACAGTCAGGTGTGGTCAGGTGTGGTCAGATGTGGTCAGGTGTGGTCAGGTGTGGTCAGTTGTGGTCAGATATGGTCAGGTGTGGTCATGTGTGGTCAAGTGTGGTCAGGTGTGGTCAGGTGTGGTCAGATATGGTCAGGTGTGGTCAGGTGTGGTCAAGTGTGGTCAGGTGTGGTCAGGTGTGGCCAGGTGTGGTCAGGTGTGGTCAGGTGTGGTCAGGTGTGGTCAGGTGTGGTCAGGTGTGGTCAGATATGGTCAGGTGTGGTCAGGAGTGGTGGTCAGGTGTGGTCAGGTGTGGTCAGGTGTGGTCAGATATGGTCAGGTGTAGTCAGGTGTGGTGAGGTGTGGTCAGGTGTGGTCAAGTGTGGTCAGGTGCGGTCAGGTGTGGTGGTCAGGTGTGGTCAGTATTGGTCTGGTGTGGTCAGGTGTGGTCAGGTGTGGTGAGGTGTGGTGAGGTGTGGTCAGTGTGGTCAGGTGTGGTGGTCAGGTGTGGTCATATGTGGTCAGGTGTGGTCAGGTGTGGTCAGGTGTAGTCAGGTGTGGTGAGGTGTGGTCAGGTGTGGTCAGGTGTAGTCAGGTGTGGTGAGGTGTGGTCAAGTGTGGTCAGGTGTGGTGGTCAGGTGTGGTCATATGTGGTCAGGTGTGGTCAGGTGTGGTCAGGTGTGGTCAGGTGTGGTCAGGTGTAGTCAGGTGTAGTCAGGTGTGGTGAGGTGTGGTCAAGTGTGGTCAGGTGTGGTGGTCAGGTGTGGTCATATGTGGTCAGGTGTGGTCAGGTGTGGTCAAGTGTAGTCAGGTGTGGTCAAGTGTGGTCAGGTGTGGTCAGGTGTGGTCAGGTGTGGCCAGATGTGGTCAGGTGTGGTCAGATGTGGTCAGATATGGTCAGGTGTGGTCAGGTGTGGTCATGTCTCTTCAGGCGTGGTCAGGTGTGATCGTGTGGTTCGGTGTGGCCAAGTGTGGTCACAAGTGATCGCATATGGTTTTGTTAGAGCCTTGATTGAGATTCCACTCACATGTGCAGTCGATGACAAAGTCCCCTGCAGTTACCCTAATGTCCATGATGACCGTTTCATTCTCAATCAGGTCAGGCAAATTTTCCACGACGTCATCGACAAAGTTCTTGTGGATAGAAGCTTGGGCGAAGCTGGAGTACATCACTGGTCTACCAGACTCGTCAAATCCTACCTGATGCTTGAGTAGGTGAGATAATGGTAGACAAGGGAAGTAACTTTACAGTTAAAAAACTAACATTAAAAGAGGCGAATAAGATCAAGGGAAATAACGCTAGAGTAAGGGAATTGAGATCAAGTGAAATAACATGTTATTACCAGCGAGTACTCGAGTGTGTTGAGCAGGATCTTCTCGGTGTCCTTGAGACACACCACCAACCTATCAGAGATAATTTGGTGTCATGTTTCGTAGCACTAGCAACTTGACATGAAATGACAACTCACATTGGCGAACTTGACATGACAACCCACATTGGCGAAATGACAACTCAAATTGGCGAAATTGTCATGACAACCTAAATTGGCGAACTTAACATGATAAGACAGCCCACATTGGCGAACATGGCATGACAACCCACATTGACGAACTTGACATGACATGACAACCCACATTGGCAAACTTGATAGATTTGTAGACAAATTGATAGATTGTTGATAGTTAGTTTAAAAAATGGTTTCCTTACGTCTCATCATGTGGTTCCAAATTTCGCTGATCTAAAAGGGGGGTAACCACTCCAATAGTTTGCATTAACTTCCCCGTATTAGAACAGACATATACTCCTTTAGATAGAATCATACTCCAGACTTGGTTAGTTCGAGCAACTTACGCCATTTCAAAACAAGGTTCCTTTGGGACGGGTCGTAAAGTCAGTAGAGTGGAACGTACTGAAAACACAATACCAGCTGGTGACACAGAGTGGAACGTACTGAAAACACAACACCAGCTGGTGACACAGAGTGGAACGTACTGAAAACACAATACCAGCTGGTGACACAGAGTGGAACGTACTGAAAACACAACACCAGCTGGTGACACAGAGTGGAACGTACTGAAAACACAATACAAGCTGGTGACACAGAGTGGAACGTACTGAAAACACAACACCAGCTGGTGACACAGAGTGGAACGTACTGAAAACACAACACCAGCTGGTGACACAGAGTGGAACGTACTGAAAACACAACACCAGCTGGTGACACAGAGTGGAACGTACTGAAAACACATTACCAGCTGGTGACACCTAGTCGAAATACGCTGGGGAAAAAAATCACAGCTTTTTACAAATGTACTTCTCCAAGCAAGGGTGGAACACCAACGCAAAAACTTTCGGATTATAGAAACAATAGCACTACGGCTAGTTGGATTACTATCAATAGAAACAGTAGGACTACGGCTAGTTGGATTACTAACTGTCAATAGAAACAGACATCGCTGTTTTTAATTGTAAACAGCTGCTTCACGCCGATCTGCTGGGTTGTTGAAAATTGAAACAGCTGAAACAAAGCTTCAAATTTGACGAAAATAGAAGCTTTGTTGAGGAGGCCTAATTTTAACAACTATATTTTGTTTAATACGTTCTTCACCTAAAGGGGAGTGGGTAACATCAAAATGCCAACTCCACTGAGAAAAGAATACCAGTTCTTGTTGAATTAACATGTGTTAGAGCTTAAGGTATATTTAAGTTTAGATTTAGACATTTCTACGGCTGTGGGGAAAGGGGGGGGGGGGGTAGGACATAAAGCATTTTACTTTTACACCGTGTAACATTTTTACTGAGAGTACAATGTCAAACTGATATTTTTTTAATGTTGCACAATTTTATGGCCTCGAACAATACAAAAGCGGGGGGAAGGGGGGGGGGGGGTGTTAAATGTCACTAGTCGAAAATGTAAAAAAAAAAATAGCTTACAGAGAAAACCAGGCTTGGAAAACAAACGGTGAGCATAGAAACTAGAAGAGGCGATCGTTTGTGATGAAAACATTATGGTTGCTGGTACATTATGTGTCGCGATTTTGCGCACATTGCGTTCATTTAGTGTGCAAATAACCGTGCGATTTTACTAATATAAAAGAGGTCATAAAAACGTTAACCCACTTTTATAAATTATATGCAGTGAAATTGTATTTAAAATGATTTTGTTAGAGTTTGTTTGTTTTGAAGAGTGGAAGAGTGGGTGAGTGGGAGAGTAGAAGAGTTGAAGAGTTGAGGAGTGGGAGAATGGGAGAGTGGGAGAGTGGAAGAGTGTGAGAGTGGATGAGTGGAAGAGTGGGAGAGTCGAAGAGTGGGAGAGTCGAAGAGTGGGAGAGTGGAAGAGTGGGAGAGTGGACGAGTGGGAGAGTGGAAGAGTGGGAGAGTGGAAGAGTTGAGGAGTGGGAGAAGGGAGAGTGGAAGAGTGGAAGAGTAGGAGAGTGGAAGAGTTGAGGAGTGGAAGAAGGGAGAGTGGAAGAGTGGAAGAGTGGAAGAGTGGGTGAGTGGGAGAGTGGAAGAGTTGAAGAGTGGAAGAGTCGAAGAGTGGGAGAGTTAAAGAGTGGAAGAGTGTGAGAGTGGAATAGTGGAAGAGTGGAAGAGTGGAAGAGTGTCGTATTTCTCCCTCAACGGGTCATTTACCTAGTGAAAAATAAGTTACATCAGCAATATTCAATCGGCGGTTAATAAGTCTGGCCGTTTTGCCGGTTCAAGGTGTCGGAAGAAAATGAAAACATGCTAAATGATAAATCTCTTGTACGCCCGCCATTCAATGAATAAAAAATAAAACTGTCCATGTTTATGGTTATATTTTTTTCTTAATTTACCTTATAGTACAAATTATAGATCGAGGTTCGATTTAGCAACTAAAGAGTCGTAGTTGTGCCGGTCTGTGCAGCTCAACGACGCGAAAAAGCGCGTTAATTTAAAATTGTTATGAATGTGTTGGATAATTATAGGACTATAATATAGGAGAGCAGCGGGTGTTTGTAAACATAAGCGTAGGTTTAGAGTAGCATCCCTTTTTCCCACGTTTTCTTTAACTTGCTTTCTCTGTCTTTCCAATCAAATCTTGCGATCGAAATTTCTGGCACTTCCCAGTTAGCTAGCGCGCTGAAATTTTCAGGGAAGCTTTCTTTTGGATGACCATAGAATATTCAATTGTTATTATTACTAAACTGATCAATGGAAACATTTTATTGAGCATTTTAGACCGCTATATAATCTATATATATAATTCTCCTCTGCGAGCCATTAGAAAACAAGCTGCAAGCGCCTCCTTACAGTCCCCTCTCTTTCTCTCTACCACCCCACCCCACCCCCACATTGTCTGCTGAGCTGTGGTCACGTTAATGTTTACAAACCGTACAGCCAGGTTTAGTGACGGCTATTAGGGGCAGATAATTTAGTTTAAAACCGACTTTAAACTTACAGGAGGTAACTAAGAGGAGGTTGCTTTCACGGGGGGGGGGGGGGGGGGTCGGGGTTAGGGGAAAGGAGGGGGGTTAGTGTTTTAAAGCAAATATTTTCAGTGGCAGCATTGGTACTGTCGAATTCACAAATTATGAATTACTGAAAAGTAGAAAATAAATCAACTAAATAGCGGCGTATGATACGCCGCGGGTCGGCTCGTTGTAGTAAAAACGTGGGGAAAAAGGGACATAACCCAGTAACTGTAATTTGTGTACAAACAACCGTAACAACTGGTGGCCAGTATGGGGGAGACGATATGGTCGAGTGGTTGGGCACACGATTGCTATCCCACTCGACACGGGTTCTAATGTGTTCTAATCAGTAACGTATTCACACAACGCGTTTTTTTCGAGTTGTCTTTTTACGAGTTGTCTTTTTACGAGTTGTCTTCGTTTACCCAAAAAAAAAAAGTGAAAAGATAAAATCGATAGCAAGATTTTAATGCAAACAAACAGACAAAGACTAAAAACTAGAAAATAATAATCATTAAAAAAAGTTTTAAAAAACCCACGTTTTCTGATTGAACTAAAAAGTAGAAAATAAATACTATACATCACAATAATGCAAGCGATCACTCTACTATAAGCGATGAAAAACGTGGGGCGCCGTGATTTTCTTACAGTTTCTAATACTGTTGACTCTCTACAAGCTCCCTAATAAAAGTCAATAGTATTATCTAATCAATAGTAATATAACTTTTACTTCGGCGCCCCACGTTTTTCATCGCTTATAGTAGAGTGTTCGCTTGCATTATTGTGATGTATAGTATTTATTTTCTACTTTTTAGTTCAATCAGAAAACGTGTTTTTTTTTAAAACTTTATAACCATTACGATACATTGCTATGTTTAAAAAAACTCTACGGGTAGTACCACTTGACAAGAGGGGTGTTAAGTTTAAGGCATCTGTATAATGTATTTGCTTACGAATCATTGAATTAGAAAATGTTACACAAATAACTTCACACATAATTACTTTATATATAGTTTAAATTGTGTAATTTATTTTTTGAAATTACAATACACACACAAATACCACTGATGTGGCACCTCTATTTAGATTTACTTATGGGCGAGAAAGTAAAAAAGGATAAAAAAACATGCCAACAGAATAGTCAAAGAAGTAATACTTGTATGATTAACTAAATGACAGATGAATTAACATACTATTACATCCTGCCGCAAGTTAAAATATAATTACACAACTTTTAAAATTAATCCTTACCATATAAGGACAAAGCGCCTGTTATCAAACGCCAGCATTGGACAAAACACCTGTGATCAATGACCCTATATAGACAAAACACCTGTGATCAAAGACCCTATATGGACAAAACACCTGTGATCAAAGCCGCACACAGCGCTTGTGATAAAACACCCGTTGACAAACCACCTGTGATCAAAGACCCTCTGCTGAGAAAACACCTGTGGTCAAACCCCCTATGGTCAAACCCCCCTACGGTTAAAGCTCCGTTATGGTCAAAGCTCCGCTGTGGTCAAAACCCCTATGGTCAAAACCCCTATGGTCAAAGCACCTGTGGTCAAAGGTCCGCACGGGCTAGAGTTTAGCCGCTAAACAGACATACTCTTATCTCTGACGTAGATTATAGATCTAGGCATCTAGCTAGAGCTAGATTCTAGATCTAATTAAATTTAAACTAGGCTTACTCTAGAGTCTTGACCTATATTTTTAAAATTATTATTAGCTTCTCCTATAAATTTTAATAGGTAAATAGCAAGTAATTAACTTCCTTTTTTTTGTATCTGATAAATGTACATAGTCTATCTACAAATATGCACAACTAGTAATTAGGCTACTTAAAGTGCCTTTAGCATATTACATATTAGTAGTACAACTAGTAAGCACATTATTGTAAAATGAAGTATGTTTTAGTTGTCATATTTCTGCTATTTGGCTAAGCTTATTTTTAACTATTCATGTTTAATCTTTATTTATTTTTTATTTCATTTCTCCAAGTAGACTTGAAAACGTCCACAGATAAAAACAAGCATCAAATGGGCTCCCACTCTTTTCCTTAGACATGATCATATTACTTAGCAAAAAGTAATCAGTTGAAAAACACACATATATTACAAAGATGAGTAAAGAAACACACAGATAAAGCTGCAAAGGCCCTTTTTGTTCAATCATTAATGATTAAACAAATATCAAGTGCATCTGTAGTCGTGCAATGAAGACTACCCCATTGGATATGGGTGTAGGTAATGCAAATATTCAATGCCGCAGTAATCAGATCTTCATTTAAAAATGCACTGACCTTTTTTTTAAGGATTTAATCTAGTTCATTAAGATATGTTTCTTTTATTGTTGCCATTCAATTTTTTAAAGGGTTCAGTGTGTAAATTTTAAAATATAAAACAAATAAAAACAATTCATTAATTCTGTTTTTGTTTTTCTTTACTTTTACATTAGAAAAAGTTTTGCAAATCCATCCATACAATTGGAGCAGGTGGCAATAATGAGTCCACCTTGGTCACTCAAAATCCATGGCTCAACAGGTTTTTATAATGCTTTAAAGTGAATACCCAGACCTGCAAAATAAATCAAGTACTAATTAACATGCCGTGGCTATAATTAAAAATATAATTCAAGTAATTAAAGTTATTGATGTCTGCTGTAAGTAAACTGCGTATGGATAATTAAAAAAAAACATATTTAGGCCCATTATTGAATATAATAGTATGTAGTCTAAATATTTTGAGTAGCAAATATAAGTGCAGAGGTGTAGCAAGGGCGGGTGGGGGTACGGGCCGCACCGGCTGACACCATCTAGGGGGTGACACCAACGAAAAAAATGCAAAATTTACAGAAGAGAAATGCTTTTTTGCCGTTTAAATGAACAATAAAATCTAAATAGCCTTTAAATAACAAATCAACAACTATTACATGAGGTGAAGGTGACACTATGACGTGAACGTGCTAACTATAGAGAAAACAATGCTACATCCAACTGTATTATTAACACGCTATAGATAAACATCGTTACTATTTTGTCTGCAGTGATTAAAGCTTATAAACACACATGTACGCATATGTGGCAAATATTTAAATTATAGGTCTACGTATGCCGTAACACACACACACAGACACACACACACAGACATATATATATATATATATATATATATATATATATATATATATATATATATATATATATACTTTGTTTCCTGGGAATGGGGGGTAACATCACGAAGTGCTGCACCGGGTGATACCCAACCTAGCGACGCCACTGTATAAGTGCTAACATTATTTTATAGTATTAGTCTAAGATTCCAGTAAATTCAGAGGACAAGGCATAATTTTTTAAAAATTGTGTGATCTAGATACTACATTATTAGATGGTTTAATGATTTTTTCAAACTTAAATTCTTCTTAAGTTGCGCTTTAAAATTTAAAAGTTTAAACAGTGTTATAGCGTTAATGGTGTTTCATAGTTAATGTAGTGTGACATGAGTTAATCATCTAACTCTAACTCTTTAACAGTGTGACAGCTTACAAGTGTAGTACTGGGCACTAGAATATATTATAATAAATTAAATATAATTATTATAATTAAATTAAATATACACCTACTAACTAAATATTACTAGATAATAAAGAATGAACTTACTTTGGCTGCAACAACAATTAGCCCTATGCTTCCAGTGGCTTCATAATTAATTACGATAAAAGTCCACCTGTAAAGCCAAGTTAAGTGCATTGTTGTTTAAAATGATCTAGCATATAGTTAAATCTTAGTTCTAGAATCGTGGGTATTCTTGAGTCTGACTATGGCTTTCACTTACGACAGGATAGATTCCGATAGATGTTTACCTTCTGGTCAGTTGTTTACTATATTCATATTGTCTATGAGCTGATCACAAAGCAAAGGTTCCTGAATTATTTAAGTTCCTTCAAATATTGTTGCAGTTCTGTGGGTGGCAGGTTTTTAAAATAAACTTAGGACTAGCACTATAAAATACTTAGAGAAGACCAGTGCTAGGCTAGGGCATCAACATGGCGGCGGATGTAAACATCACGTGGTTTTGGTCACGTGTGTGCAACCTTTCTATCCCCTAATACAACCCCCACCCGATAAAAACCATCTTCTCTGATCGGATGCATCCTCCACTCTAGTAACAATTTAAAACCACACGAGCATGCTACTAAAACTATGCTTCCCATTTACCCTAATACAACACCATCCCAGTAAAACCCCCTTCCCTAATAAAAATAAACCGTAACCCAAATAACTCTCTACTCTAGTAAAGCCCACTTCTCTAATGAAGCACAAACCTCAGGAAAACCATCCTCCCTAATACAAACCCAACCGAATCTAATATCACCAGCTAGGTAACTTACACCCAAAATAGTAAACACGGGCAAACATAAGCATAGGCCAACATTAACACAGGCAAAGATGCATAGAGGTCTACATTTACATAGTTCAACATGAACATGGGCCAACACAGACTAACATAAACATAGGCCAACATGAACACAGGCCAACATGAACACAGGCCAACATGAACACAGGCCAACATAAACATAGGCCAACATGAACACAGGCCAACATGAACACAGGCAAACATGAACACAGGCCAACATGAACACAGGCCAACACAGGCCAACATGAACACAGGCCAACATGAACACAGGCCAACATGAACACAGGCCAACATGAACACAGGCCAACAAAGGCCAACATGAACACAGGCCAACATGAACACAGGCCAACATGAACACAGGCTAACACAGGCCAAAATGAACACAGGCCAACATGAACACAGGCCAACACAGGCCAACATGAACACAGGCCAACATGAACACAGGCCAACATGAACACAGGCTAACACAGGCCAAAATGAACACAGGCCAACATGAACACAGGCCAACATGAACACAGGCCAACGTGAACACAGGCCAACATGAACATAGGCCAACACAGGCCAACATGAACACAGGCCAACATGAACACAGGCCAACACAGGCCAACATGAACACAGGCCAACATGAACACAGGCCAACACAGGCCAACATGAACACAGGCCAACATGAACACAGGCCAACATGACCACAGGCCAACATGAACACAGGCCAACATGAACATTGGCCAACATGAACACAGGCCAACATGAACACAGGCCAACATGAACACAGGCCAACATGACCACAGGCCAACATGAACACAGGCCAACTCAGGCCAACATGAACACAGGCCAACACAGGCCAACATGGACAAAAGTCAACATGAACACAGGCCAACACAGGCCAACATGAACACAGGCCAACATGAACACAGGCCGACATGAACATAGGCCAACATGAATACAGGCCATTATGAACTTGGGCCAACATGAACACAGGCCAACATGTACACAGGCCAACATAGGCCAACATGAACACAGGCCAACATGAACACAGGCCAACATGAACACAGGCCAACATGAACACAGGCCAACATGAACACAGGCCAACATGAACACAGGCCAACATGAACACAGGCCAACATAAACACAGGCCAACATGAACACAGGCCATTATGAACTTGGGCCAACATGAACACAAGCCAACAACAAGCTGGACACGGTCCTGACATAGGACTACAAGCTGGACACGGTCCTGACAGAGGACTTCAAGCTGGACACGGTCCTGACCCATGACTACAAACTGGACACGGTCCTGCCAGAGGACTACAAGCTGGACACGGTCCTGACAGAGGGCTTCAAGCTGGACACGGTCCTGACAGAGGACTACAAGCTGGACCCGGTCCTGACAGAGGACTTCAAGCTGGACACGGTCCTGACCCAGGACTTCAAACTGGACACGGTCCTGACCGAGGACTTCAAGCTGGACACGGTCCTGACAGAGGACTACAAGCTGGACACGGTCCTGACAGAGGACTACAAGCTGGACACGGTCCTGACAGAGGACTACAAGCTGGACACGGTCCTGACAGAGGACTACAAGCTGGACACGGTCCTGACAGAGGACTACAAGCTGGACACGGTCCTGACAGAGGACTACAAGCTGGACACGGTCCTGACAGAGGACTTCAAACTGGACACGGTCCTGCCAGAGGACTACAAGCTGGACACGGTCCTGACAGAGGACTTCAAACTGGACACGGTCCTGACAGAGGACTACAAGCTAGAGGACTGCAAGCTGGACACGGTCCTGACAGAGGACTACAAGCTGGACACGGTCCTGACAGAGGACTTCAAGCTGGACACGGTCCTGACAGAGGACTTCAAGCTGGACACGGTCCTGACAGAGGACTTCAAGCTAGACACGGTCCTGACAGAGGACTTCAAGCTGGACACGGTCCTGACAGAGGACTTCAAGCTGGACATGGTCCTGACAGAGGACTTCAAACTGGACACGGTCCTGCCAGAGGACTACAAGCTGGACACGGTCCTGACAGAGGACTTCAAACTGGACACGGTCCTGCCAGAGGACTACAAGCTGGACACGGTCCTGACAGAGGACTTCAAGCTGGACACGGTCCTGACAGAGGACTTCAAACTGGACACGGTCCTGACAGAGGACTGCAAGTTTGGATGTGGAGATTATCAATAATGTCTTAAAACCTATTGATGACATTAATGTAATATCGTTGCTGGTCAGATTGTTATAGATGTAACGTCATCATCGCGGGCTGCTGAAAATATTCAAGTACTCATACGTTTAAGAAACCAGGATAAGGAGCCGAATAAATAAATGTCCCATTAATCCTTTGGAAATAATAAAATATATTATTGCTCTTTACAACGGGTTTTTTAAGGGTGTTTGACTTTGTTAACCGTTTGTGTGGTGATGTTTGTGTTGCGAAAATAATGATTGACAACATTTATAGACAAAGTCCGGTTGGTTGTTGCTTAACATCCGTGTCCATCAGCAAATAAAATAGATACACACATGTGGAATTGAGGCTTTGAAATGAATTTTACAAAGTATATGTAAGCCCTGACCAGGAGTGGGGGTGGGGGGTGTCTAATCTAATCCCTGAGCTTAAATTAACTATTGGGTGAGTGATTGCAAGTCTGGCTGAACCCAGACTGGTTAAATCCTAACCTTGATCTGAAGTAGTCTAAAATAAGAGAATAAAAGCTTAATTTATAAATTTATTGTACTAAAAAAATGGAACCAAATAAACACTAAAAATCAACCCGTACACTTCACATTTACAAAAAAAAAATTAAAGCTGACAAAATAACCCAGAGGACTAATGCACCTGGGAAAAAAACATAAGTGAGATGGATAATAAAAACAAAAGAGTCTGTACAAGATATAATTAAACAAGATAAGTGAGATGGATAATAAAAACAAAAGAGTATGTACAAGATAGAATTAAACAGGATAAGTGAGATGGATAATAAAAACAAAAGAGTATGTACAAGATAGAATTAAACAAGATAAGTGAGAATGATAAAAATGAGTTTGTAAAAACATAATTTAATTAAGTTGAACCTGCAGGTTAGAGGTTTTACCAAATTTCAACAATAAACATAAATAGCCCACTCAAGCCAACTCGTAAAACAATTTGTTCGGATTAAGTCAAATGCTTCCATATGGTCTCACGAAGATTTACCTAAGAAGCAACAATCAGCAGACGTTATCCGTAGTACAATTCTCACTGCACACTGAGGGTGGCCCAGCTGAACCAAACACGACCCTGAGGCTTCAATAAAGTGAAAACAGACAAAATAAACTACCTTACCACAACTAAAGAAACATACAACAGAAATAACACAACAAAAAAAACTTCATTCAGCGCCTCGGATGGTCTAGTACCAGCACACACATAGAACCGCCCTCGCTGTACCTTCCTAACTGCAAGTATACTTGTAGGTTATCAAAACAAAATGCTGTTATCATGTAAACATCATGTATATCATACATTTACACTTCTGTGCTCGCTTTTAAGCAACAGATCTTTTCTGTTGTAAATTAAACATTATCAAAACTTTAGAATTGGTGGAATTTAGCTGTTAAGGGCTCGCTTTGTTTGTGAATTAATGTTGGTTAATGAAAAACAATTTCATTCGGGCATTAAAAAGAGGTTATAGTGGTATTGGAGGTAGGACACAATGGTTACTTTTATGCCAATTGTGGTCATATCATTCATTTTTCTGGAGCCAATATGTCGGGAATCATTTTTTCAAAAGCCAATATGTCGGTAGCCCAATTGCCGGGAGCCAATGTGTCGGGAGCCCATTCGTCGGTAGCCAATATGTCGTGAGCCCATTTGCCGGGAGCCCATTTGTCTTGAGCACTTATGTCGATTTGACGGGGTCATATTAACGGGGCCGTTTTGACGGGGCCGATTTATCCCGGGCCGTTTTGACAGGGCACCCATTGAAACAGATTGACTCTACTTTATCTGCCCCAAGTGTCATGGGCACTAACAGGAAAAGATGCTGAAGTGATAAATTGAATAACAGTTTCTAATAATAGATTAAATAAACATTATATGAACTTAAATAACTAAAGATAATATTGATGAGAACAAAATGTGTATGTATGAAAGGTGGGTTATATCAGAGGTTCTCAAACAGTTCCATTTAGATGGTGGCCACAGGATGCAATTTTATGGTTTCAAATTCATTGTTAGAAACTCTAATTTTACATGATCTACTTTAGACAAAACTAATCTTGACTTGTTAAGATCAGTGTCGTATTTAAACAGTTTTTGTGAACCCAATACTTCTGAAATCAAAATGCAAGTCTTTGGAGTAGAAATTGCCATCTCTCTCCATAAATTGTGAAATGTTTCAGTATAGAGACTTAAGTTAACCAATGCACCATCCATGCTGATGTAGTCCAATGTTTGCTAGGTACTACAAGTCTTGGACACTGTCAAATCTCTTTTCTCTGATGATGGCTCGCCTTTCATTACCATCCTGGCTGTGGATCCACACATCATCATTAAAGGCTGACATTTTCTTTCAAACTCCTCACCTCTCCTCTTCAATATATCTTGTCATAATGCAAGCATTATCTTCTACATAATTCTATTATGCAAGGTGATTTCATTCAAAACAATGAAGCATTATACGTTAACATTTTATGTTAACACAGAACAGAACACCCAGCAGATGATGTTGACAAAGAACAGAACACCCAGCAGATGATGTTGACACATGACACCCAGCAGATGATGTTGACACACAACACCCAGCAGATGATGTTGACACAGAACACCCAGCAGATGATGTTGACAAAGAACAGAACACCCAGCAGATGATGTTGACACATGACACCCAGCAGATGATGTTGACACACAACACCCAGCAGATGATGTTGACACAGAACACCCAGCAGATGATGTTGACAAAGAACAGAACACCCAGCAGATGATGTTGACACAGAACACCCAGCAGATGATGTTGACACACAACACCCAGCAGATGATGTTGACACAGAACACCCAGCAGATGATGTTGACACAGAACAGAACACCCAGCAGATGATGTTGACACAGAACAGAACACCCAGCAGATGATGTTGACAAAGAACAGAACACCCAGCAGATGATGTTGACACAGAACAGAACACCCAGCAGATGATGTTGACACAGAACACCCAGCAGATGATGTTGACACAGAACAGAACACCCAGCAGATGATGTTGACACAGAACAAAACAACCAGCAGATGATGTTGACACAGAACAGAACACCCAGCAGATGATGTTGACACAGAACAGAACACCCAGCAGATGATGTTGACACATGACACCCAGCAGATGATGTTGACACATGACACCCAGCAGATGATGTTGACACAGAACAGAACACCCAGCAGATGATGTTGACACAGAACAGAACACCCAGCAGATGATGTTGACACATGACACCCAGCAGATGATGTTGACACATGACACCCAGCAGATGATGTTGACACAGAACAGAACACCCAGCAGATGATGTTGACACAGAACAGAACACCAAGTAGATGATGTTGTAAGTAAAAGTAAAGTTTCCCTTTCAAACCTGACGGTCTATGGGGCAAATGAAGTAGAGTTCACTTGTTTCTGTGACCTCGGCATATGAAGAGATAGTGTGGTCAGCACTATGCCCAGCCGCCTTTACTTTCCCTAACATAAGTTAGGTACCCATCAGAGTTGGGTGGACTCAGGGACGATCTACAGACTTGAACCCGGATTCGAACTCGCGACTTACGGGTTAGCAGTCCAGCTCTCTACCGCTAGACCACTCCGTCCCACAGATGATGTTGACACAGAACAAAACACCCAGCAGATGATGTGGACACAGAACACTCAGCAGATGATGTTGACAAAGAACAGAACACTCAGCAGATGATGTTGACAAAGAACAGAACACCCAGCAGATGATGTTGACACAGAACAGAACACCCAGCAGATGATGTTGACACAGAACACCCAGCAGATGATGTTGACAAAGAACAGAACACCCAGCAGATGATGTTGACACAGAACAGAACACCCAGCAGATGATGTTGATACAGAACAGAACACCCAGCAGATGATGTTGACACAGAACACCCAGCAGATGATGTTGACACAGAACAGAACACCCAGCAGATGATGTTGACACAGAACACCCAGCAGATGATGTTGACACAGAACAGAACACCCAGCAGATGATGTTGACACAGAACAGAACACCCAGCAGATGATGTTGACACAGAACAGAACACCCAGCAGATGATGTTGACACAGAACAGAACACCCAGCAGATGATGTTGACACAGAACATCCAGCAGATGATGTTGACACAGAACAGAACACCCAGCAGATGATGTGGACACAGAACAGAACACCCAGCAGATGATGTTGACACAGAACAGAACACCCAGCAGATGATGTTGACACAGAACACCCAGCAGATGATGTTGACACAGAACATCCAGCAGATGATGTTGACACAGAACAGAACACCCAGCAGATGATGTTGACACAGAACACCCAGCAGATGATGTTGACACAGAACATCCAGCAGATGATGTTGACACAGAACAGAACACCCAGCAGATGATGTTGACACAGAACAGAACACCCAGCAGATGATGTTGACACAGAACACCCAGCAGATGATGTTGACACAGAACAGAACACCCAGCAGATGATGTTGACACAGAACAGAACACCCAGCAGATGATGTTGACACAGAACACCCAGCAGATGATGTTGACACAGAACAGAACACCCAGCAGATGATGTTGACACAGAACAGAACACCCAGCAGATGATGTTGACACAGAACACCCAGCAGATGATGTTGACACAGAACAGAACACCCAGCAGATGATGTTGACACATGACACCCAGCAGATGATGTTGATACATGACACCCAGCAGATGATGTTGACACAGAACAGAACACCCAGCAGATGATGTTGACAAAGAACAGAACACCCAGCAGATGATGTTGACACATGACACCCAGCAGATGGTGTTGACACACAACACCCAGCAGATGATGTTGACACAGAACACCCAGCAGATGATGTTGACACAGAACAGAACACCCAGCAGATGATGTTGACACACAACACCCAGCAGATGATGTTGACACAGAACACCCAGCAGATGATGTTGACACAGAACATGACACCCAGCAGATGATGTTGATACAGAACAGAACACCCAGCAGATGATGTTGACACATGACACCCAGCAGATGATGTTGACACAGAACAGAACACCCAGCAGATGATGTTGACAAAGAACAGAACACTCAGCAGATGATGTTGACAAAGAACAGAACACCCAGCAGATGATGTTGACACAGAACAGAACACCCAGCAGATGATGTTGACACAGAACACCCAGCAGATGATGTTGACAAAGAACAGAACACCCAGCAGATGATGTTGACACAGAACACCCAGCAGATGATGTTGACACAGAACAGAACACCCAGCAGATGATGTTGACACACAACACCCAGCAGATGATGTTGACACAGAACAGAACACCCAGCAGATGATGTTGACACAGAACAGAACACCCAGTAGATGATGTTGACACAGAACATCCAGCAGATGATGTTGACACATGACACCCAGCAGATGATGTTGATACAGAACAGAACACCCAGCAGATGATGTTGACACATGACACCCAGCAGATGATGTTGACACAGAACAGAACACCCAGCAGATGATGTTGACAAAGAACAGAACACCCAGCAGATGATGTTGACACACAACACCCAGCAGATGATGTGGACACAGAACAGAACACCCAGCAGATGATGTTGACACAGAACAGAACACCCAGCAGATGATGTTGACACAGAACAGAACACCCAGCAGATGATGTTGACACAGAACAGAACACCCAGTAGATGATGTTGTAAGTAAAAGTAAAGTTTCCCTTTCAAACCTGACGGTCTATGGGGCAAATGAAGTAGAGTTCACTTGTTTCTGTGACCTCGGCATATGAAGAGATAGTGTGGTCAGCACTATGCCCAGCCGCCTTTACTTTCCCTAACATAAGTTAGGTACCCATCAGAGTTGGGTGGCCTCAGGGACGATCTACAGACTTGAACCCGGATTCGAACTCGCGACTTACGGGTTAGCAGTCCAGCTCTCTACCGCTAGACCACTCCGTCCCACAGATGATGTTGACACAGAACAAAACACCCAGCAGATGATGTGGACACAGAACACTCAGCAGATGATGTTGACAAAGAACAGAACACTCAGCAGATGATGTTGACAAAGAACAGAACACCCAGCAGATGATGTTGACACAGAACAGAACACCCAGCAGATGATGTTGATACAGAACAGAACACCGAGCAGATGATGTTGACACATGACACCCAGCAGATGATGTTGACACAGAACAGAACACCCAGCAGATGATGTTGACAAAGAACAGAACACCCAGCAGATGATGTTGACACAGAACAGAACACCCAGCAGATGATGTTGACACAGAACATCCAGCAGATGATGTTGACAAAGAACAGAACACCCAGCAGATGATGTTGACACAGAACAGAACACCAAGCAGATGATGTTGACACAGAACAGAACACCCAGCAGATGATGTTGACACAGAACAGAACACCCAGCAGATGATGTGGACACAGAACACCCAGCAGATGATGTTGACACAGAACACCCAGCAGATGATGTTGACACAGAACAGAACACCCAGCAGATGATGTTGATACAGAACAGAACACCGAGCAGATGATGTTGACACATGACACCCAGCAGATGATGTTGACACAGAACAGAACACCCAGCAGATGATGTTGACAAAGAACAGAACACCCAGCAGATGATGTTGACACAGAACAGAACACCCAGCAGATGATGTTGACAAAGAACAGAACACCCAGCAGATGATGTTGACACAGAACACTCAGCAGATGATGTTGACAAAGAACAGAACACCCAGCAGATGATGTTGACACAGAACACCCAGCAGATGATGTTGACACAGAACATCCAGCAGATGATGTTGACACAGAACAGAACACCCAGCAGATGATGTTGACAAAGAACAGAACACCCAGCAGATGATGTTGACACAGAACACCCAGCAGATGATGTTGACACAGAACATCCAGCAGATGATGTTGACACAGAACAGAACACCCAGCAGATGATGTTGACAAAGAACAGAACACCCAGCAGATGATGTTGACACAGAACAGAACACCCAGCAGATGATGTTGACAAAGAACAGAACACCCAGCAGATGATGTTGACACAGAACACCCAGCAGATGATGTTGACACAGAACATCCAGCAGATGATGTTGACACAGAACAGAACACCCAGCAGATGATGTTGACACAGAACAGAACACCCAGCAGATGATGTTGACACAGAACACCCAGCAGATGATGTTGACACAGAACATCCAGCAGATGATGTTGACACAGAACAGAACACCCAGCAGATGATGTTGACACAGAACAGAACACCCAGCAGATGATGTTGACACAGAACATCCAGCAGATGATGTTGACACAGAACAGAACACCCAGCAGATGATGTTGACACAGAACACCCAGCAGATGATGTTGACACAGAACACTCAGCAGATGATGTTGACAAAGAACAGAACACCCAGCAGATGATGTTGACACAGAACAGAACACCCAGCAGATGATGTTGACACAGAACATGACACCCAGCAGATGATGTTGACAAAGAACAGAACACCCAGCAGATGATGTTGACACAGAACACCCAGCAGATGATGTTGACACAGAACAGAACACCCAGCAGATGATGTTGACACAGAACAGAACACCCAGCAGATGATGTTGACACAGAACACCCAGCAGATGATGTTGACACAGAACAGAACACCCAGTAGATGATGTTGACACATGACACCCAGCAGATGATGTTGACACACAACACCCAGCAGATGATGTTGACACAGAACAGAACACCCAGCAGATGATGTTGACACAGAACAGAACACCCAGTAGATGATGTTGACACATGACACCCAGCAGATGATGTTGACACAGAACACCCAGCAGATGATGTTGACACAGAACAGAACACCCAGCAGATGATGTTGACACATGACACCCAGCAGATGATGTTGACACACAACACCCAGCAGATGATGTTGACAAAGAACAGAACACCCAGCAGATGATGTTGACACAGAACAGAACACCCAGCAGATGATGTTGACACATGACACCCAGCAGATGATGTTGACACACAACACCCAGCAGATGATGTTGACACAGAACAGAACACCCAGCAGATGATGTTGACACACAACATAACCCGTTTAACTTTCTATTAAACTTATTACCTCACCTTGACCCACTTGTTAATTTCTTAAACAAACGGCTCCTGTCGTTGATACAAGCGGCCCTATTGTTTACCTTGAAACGAGCAGCCCTGTTGTTTACCTTGAAACACAAGCAGCCCTGTTGTTTACCTTGACACACAAGCGGCCCATGTTGTTTACGTTGATACAAGCGGCCCTATTGTTTACCTTGATACAAGCGGTCCTGTTGTTTACCTTGACACACAAGCGGCCCCTGTTGTTTACCTTGATACAAGTGGCCCTATTGTTTACCTTGATACAAGCGGTCCTGTTGTTTACCTTGACACACAAGCGGCCCCTGTTGTTTACCTTGATACAAGCGGTCCTGTTGTTTACCTTGACACACAAGCGGCCCCTGTTGTTTACCTTGATACAAGCGGTCCTGTTGTTTACCTTGACACACAAGCGGCCCCTGTTGTTTACCTTGATACAAGCGGTCCTGTTGTTTACCTTGACACACTAGCGGTCCTGTTGTTTACCTTGACACACAAGCGGCCCCTGTTGTTTACCTTGATACAAGTGGCCCTGCTGTTTACCTTGACACACTAGCGGTCCCTGTGTTATCATTAGCTTGAAGCATGACTGTGAACACGAGATCAAGCCAAACGCGTCGCCTAGCTCTGACTTGAGAACTAACCCCCAGCTGACAATCGTTTTAGGGGCTTTACCCGAGTGCCATAGCCCATTCATGTAGGGATGTACTCACTAGGATGTAACGCCCATCAATGGGCTTGGTGCACCTGTTTCAGACGGGAATAAACTACGTGTGTCTCACTAGGAAATACACCTGACACAAGTGTTACTGTTAATTTAAACCTGACACCATATGTCAGTCACCAGCAAATTAGCCTGACACCCGTGTCACCACTAGACACACCTAATACCCGTGTCACCACTTAGACACACCTAATACCTGTGTCACCACTAGACACACCTAATACCTGTGTCAGCACTTAGACAAAACTGACATTTGTGCAACAGCCAGACAAACCTGTCACCTATGTCACCTTAGATACAACTGACTCACGTGTCACCACTAAAAAAACTGACACGGTCACCACTAAGTCAAACCTGATAACCGTGTCACCACTAAAACAAACCTGACACGTGTGAGTGTTGATGTGATAAGACAACCACGACTCCCTCTACCTGTGACCATGTGACCCCCCCATTGGTTACACTCTTGTTCAGGTTGTCCATGGTGAGCCAGCCAGTTGATCACGTGATCAATAGTTTGGTGTCCCGTGGCTGCACTTCTCTCTGGTCATGGATGGCTGCGTTTACTTGCATCGTTTTGTATCTTCAGGCTCACGTTTGTTGGCTTGGGTGGGAGGGGGGAGTTAGGGGACGTTAACAATCATAGCACACGCCAGGGGAGGGGTACAGCTCTGACAATGTGCTACACGTAGTAGAGGGGGTGCAAGAAATGTGACGTAGTATAAATTTCGAATAATATATGAAAAGGTTGTATAACAGAAAAAAAATTAATTTACTTTAGAGTCATGGCTATTTGACAGGGTGGTGGTTGGCTAGGAACTCATGAAAGCTGTAGTTAGGAACACATACCCTAGAAGGAATAACTGTTGACACTGATCATGGGGGAGTGTGATGTCATTTTAAATTGGAGGGTTGACTTTTTATGACGACTGAGGTAGAAATCGCCAAAGTTGCGTGGATGACCCTCAAGCTGTGTCGGTAAATACTGGGGTCAGTTTGTAGCAACCCCAGATCCAGGGGTCAGTTTGTAGCAACCCCAGACCCAGGGGTCAGTTTGTAGCAACCCCAGACCCAGAGGTCAGTTTGTAGCAACCCTAGACCCAGGGATCAGTTTGTAGCAACCCCAGACCCAGGGGTCAGTTTGTATCAACCCCAGACCCAGGGGTCAGTTTGTAGCAACCCCAGACCCAGGGGTCAGTTTGTAGCAACCCCAGACCCAGCCTATCCTAGCTGTACTCTTGTTTGGTTAGAAACCCCCAGTGTCTGAAGTACAGAACAGCTCAGACTGGAATCAACAGAATCAACAGAACCGAGAACCGTCACAGTTGTGGATTTAATGAGAGCTGAGAACACTGGCAGCTAAATCCTTGTTGTAATTGTTAACACGACCTTTAACACGATGACCTTTGTGGGGAGGGGGGGGGTGTCAAATGTGGCTTTTGTGGGAGTCGAATGTGCAAGTACTTGCAGGGATGTTTCCACTTGTGCAATGATCAAGGGGAGGTCGATGGGGTTTTTAGTCTAGCCTTACGATGGTCTAGAGAAACAGCAGTAATAGGATTGGACTTAGAACCACGTAGATAGTGTTGGATGTGGTCCACACCCCTGGTAGCAAATGCAGTAGCGTAGCGAGGGGGGCCGGGAAGAGTCGCTACGCCTCTGAGCAAATGCTACAGAACAAAGTGTAAGTTTCTGCATACATTATTTAGTCGGTTTCATTCGTTTTGATTCAGCTTGATGTGTGTTGCTGCCCTCTAGTTCCACACTGTGTGTGGCTGTCACATACACACCCACCCACCCACACACACACACACACACACACACATACACACAAACACACACAAACACACACACACCACAGCCACATTTGGCTTCTATGGCCCAGGTCAAGTTTAAGGTATTAAAAAATGCAGTAGGGTATATGTTTAGACTTGATACATCCACTAATAAAAACAAAGTCAGAACTCTTCTTTTTGTTAGGTACAAGCAAACAAAGTCAGAACTCTTCTTTTTGTTAGGTACAAGCAAACAAAGTCAGAACTCTTCTTTTTGTTAGGTACAAGCAAACAAAGTCAGAACTCTTCTTTTTGTTAGGTACAAGCAAACAAAGTCAGAACTCTTCTTTTTGTTAGGTACAAGCAAACAAAGTCAGAACTCTTCTTTTTGTTAGGTACAAGCAAACAAAGTCAGAACTCTTCTTTTTGTTAGGTACAAGCAAACAAAGTCAGAACTCTTCTTTTTGTTAGGTACAAGCAAACAAAGTCAGAACTCTTCTTTTTGTTAGGTACAAGCAAACAAAGTCAGAACTCTTCTTTTTGTTAGGTACAAGCAAACAAAGTCAGAACTCTTCTTTTTGTTAGGTACAAGCAAACAAAGTCAGAACTCTTCTTTTTGTTAGGTACAAGCAAACAAAGTCAGAACTCTTCTTTTTGTTAGGTACAAGCAAACAAAGTCAGAACTCTTCTTTTTGTTAGGTACAAGCAAACAAAGTCAGAACTCTTCTTTTTGTTAGGTACAAGCAAACAAAGTCAGAACTCTTCTTTTTGTTAGGTACAAGCAAACAAAGTCAGAACTCTTCTTTTTGTTAGGTACAAGCAAACAAAGTCAGAACTCTTCTTTTTGTTAGGTACAAGCAAACAAAGTCAGAACTCTTCTTTTTGTTAGGTACAAGCAAACAAAGTCAGAACTCTTCTTTTTGTTAGGTACAAGCAAACAAAGTCAGAACTCTTCTTTTTGTTAGGTACAAGCAAACAAAGTCAGAACTCTTCTTTTTGTTAGGTACAAGCAAACAAACTCATCAACTTTTTTGCTCTTTACTTACTATCAAGCGTTTATTAATAAATGATACATACACATAGATGGCTTATAATTCTTAACCAAAGGGTATTATACCTGAATGAATTGATTAAAAAACACAGATATGCGTTTAGAAAAAAAAAAGTTGAAATACATAATCCTAAATGTTTAAAAGGGTAGTTAAATTTTAATTATTTTTGTGAATTATATTTAAATCTTTGTTTAATGGTCCACTTGATGTAACGAAATCGTGTACTGATTGAGGTGTTAAAAAATAAACCATGGTCGACCAATCAGGCTCGGGCACACTTGGTAAGTGTAAATAACACATTCAAACAAGAACCTACAGCTACTGCCCATACAGACACTATTGGTGTAAATAACACATTCAAACAAGAACCTATAGCTACTGCCCATACAGTCAATATTGCATATCTTAATTTTTTCAAAATTTGGAATGAGGCTTTAGTTACATAGAAATTAATCGTCTAAATATTTTTAAAAATGTGACCAGAGAATGAAAATCTTAGTTATATACAATTTAGTCGTCTAAATATAAAATTCTGGCCAGGCTGTAGTAAAAGTAAAAGCACCAAAGCAAAGCTGACCGTTGAAGTTGTTTTCCTAATGACCTTTAACCCATCTGAAACCAAATCTTCTAGTGATGTACATCTGTCGTTTTCAATCAGATCAAGCTGGAAGTTGGTAAGAAAAAAAAATACAGTTTGACCTTTTGTTTGCAAAATAAATTTAATCAACATGTCTATCATTTCGTCTACTTGCGTACAGTGTCCACATTTCTGACATAATTGACAATTCGAAGTATATTGTGTGTCAAAATTACTTCAAAATTCTTAGTTTTAAGGACTGTTCGAAGATCTGCCAATTATGATTAAAATTCCCGGAAAAATCACTGACTACAAGTACCTAGAGATATCAGCTAAATTTTCTGATCTGTTTTAAATAGACAGACAACATGGTGATTAACTGAGCTAACGAAATAATAATGATGTCCTTATTCAAAAATATTTATATATTGAAGGCCTACGTTTTTCTGATCAGCTTGTAGCGCCTCCTCTAAAACTAACACCCACCCCCCTGGTTTAAGCATAATTTTACTTAAGTAATTTAATCTGTAGTCCATAACGGAGAATACACTGACCAACGGACGGGATAACCCACTAATCAACCGAATGACCAACCCACTGATCAGCCGACGAGCCAACCAACCGACCAACCAATTGGCCAACCAATTGACTAACCCACTGACCGACCCACTGACCATTACCTGCATACATAGCCTGCTATCTCCTTACACAAACGATGGTGCCAGATGAGCACATGAATATCAAGCCAAATGAAAACGAAGACGAGGCACATCGGCATTAAATGACCCAAGGTGGTGCATGAGTCTGGAAGCTCCTCAGCCAGCTGAAAACAAAACAATATCTAACTAACCCCAACTCCTTTTGCTGCTTCAGATAACAGAAAAAAATTGCAAACACAATTCATTCAAAATTGAGCAAAACCCCATCCATAATTCAGCTGTATTTCATCTTCTTTAGCTTAATGAAGCATGAGAAAGATTTCAGTTATTTTTCATTGCTCTAATTAACTTTAATGAGTCAAGGAACCCTACCCAGCCCCTTCCTAACCCCACCTCTGTCAGTGGATGTTTGCTGTCTGTTCATGTAAGCTACCAACCCTGTTATTTAATTTTTAATGATGCCACAAAAGAAACCATACAATTAAGAAATTGCTGTTGTTTACGATACCCCAAGAAATAATTTGTGGCTGGAGATTGGGTGGACGCCACAACTGAATGGGGTGAGAGTGTAGGTCAAACGCTATGACTTAGTGACTTAAGTCAGGGATGTAGGATGGTCGGTCAGCTTGACCAATCAAAAAGAAACATGACTGGTCAATGGGAAGATCACGTGGTCACAGGGAAACTTACAAGCTAGCGTCATAGCAGTCCACTTGTAGGAATAGGCCAAAAAATCTTCCCAAATATATATATATATATATATATATATATATATATATATATATATATATATATATATATATATATATATATATGTATATATATATATATATATATATATATATATATATATATATATATATATATATATATATATAATATATCCCCAAATTGTACTTACCCCAAAACTTTCCAAATGTTCCAGAGTCCGTTTCACCTGTTTGCTGGCCACGAGGATAAGCGCAAACCCAATGACAAAGACGGCGATAGCAACTGCCGGCTTTTTAAAGACTGAGGTAATGTCTGTGAAGTATTGGGTCAGCCATGACGGTTTAGGAGCCTTGCCTGAAAATGACGTCATTTGCCATCAATATGAGGGAGATGGAGATCGGAGAGTGGGATGGGGTGTAGATTGTGGGAAGGGTTAGGTGGGGTGTAGATTGTGGGAAGGTGGGGTGTAGATTGTGGGAAGGGTTAGGTGGGGTGTAGATTGTGGGAAGGGTTAGGTGGGGTGTAGATTGTGGGAAAGGTTAGGTGGGGTGTAGATTGTGGGAAGGGTTAGGTGGGGTGTAGATTGTGGGAAGGTGGGGTGTAGATTGTGGGAAGGTGGGGTGTAGATTGTGGGAAGGGTTAGGTGGGGTGTAGATTGTGGGAAGGGTTAGGTGGGGTGTAGATTGTGGGAAGGTGGGGTGTAGATTGTGGGAAGGGTTAGGTGGGGTGTAGATTGTGGGAAGGGTTAGGTGGGGTGTAGATTGTGGGAAGGGTTAGGTGGGGTGTAGATTGTGGGAAGGTGGGGTGTAGATTGTGGGAAGGGTTAGGTGGGGTGTAGATTGTGGGAAGGGTTAGGTGGGGTGTAGATTGTGGGAAGGGTTAGGTGGGGTGTAGATTGTGGGAAGGGTTAGGTGGGGTGTAGATTGTGGGAAGGGTTAGGTGGGGTGTAGATTGTGGGAAGGGTTAGGTGGGGTGTAGATTGTGGGAAGGGTTAGGTGGGGTGTAGATTGTGGGAAGGGTTAGGTGGGGTGTAGATTGTGGGAAGGTGGGGTGTAGATTGTGGGAAGGTGGGGTGTAGATTGTGGGAAGTGTTAGGTGGGGTGTAGATTGTGGGAAGGGTTAGGTGGGGTTTAGATTGTGGGAAGGTGGGGTGTAGATTGTGGGAAGGTTTAAGTGGGGTGTAGATTGTGGGAAGGGTTAGGTGGGGTGTAGATTGTGGGAAGGTGGGGTGTAGATTGTGGGAAGGGTTAGGTGGGGTGTAGATTGTGGGAAGGGTTAGGTGGGGTGTAGATTGTGGGAAGGGTTAGGTGGGGTGTAGATTGTGGGAAGGGTTAGGTGGGGTGTAGATTGTGGGAAGGTGGGGTGTAGATTGTGGGAAGGGTTAGGTGGGGTGTAGATTGTGGGAAGGGTTAGGTGGGGTGTAGATTGTGGGAAGGGTTAGGTGGGGTGTAGATTGTGGCAAGGGTTACGATTGATGTAGTACTGTGAAAATAACCTACACCCGCCCAGGGGACACAACACAATCTATTTGGTGTTGACACAAACCTATGCGCTCTGTGAAATGAACCTACCACTGCTGTTTCAAATAAAGACACGAACCTACCCATGTCACCGTTTGACGGACAGCATCTCAAGTCATATTACAACACGAACCTACCCATGTCACCGTTTGACTGACAGCATCCTATGTCATATGACAACACGAACCTACCTAACTTTTAATTGTGAAATTGTTTTATCAAGGTGGTTGCACGGGGTTGTTCACGTCAGGTTGAGCTAGGGGTGAGTAAAGTCTGGCTTGTTTGCGAGTGTGCGTGGCCCGTTGGTAAGCAACGTTGACCTACATCTACGTTGAACATTTTAGTTTCTAAACAAGTCTCGCGATCAAAGACCATGTGACTTAAAAAATATTCCGAGAACGGAACAACTTTAACTGTTGTGCCTTGTACAATAATTTTGGATAAGTTACACGAACGCAACTTTTAAAGTGGGTCACATTTTGTTTAAAAAAATATTGATTGCTTTTATATTTTCTGACACAAGTGTGTACACAGGATCAGAGACTATTGATAATACTAAATAAACTTTGTTTATTTCACAAGCCGGTGTATTTGCTATGACTTTAAAGGTAATCAGATGTGCATGGGTTTATTGCATATTTGTTCTCAAGCTAGTAATGAACATACCCTAATTCAGATTAAGGTAAGTGTATTGCGAATTTCATTTGCTTAATCTCTCTCAGCTCCGCTGTTTCATACCCCCCTACCCCCATTTGTTAAGCGGTACAGAAGAACTTAGCACTGATGTCGATTGCGCAGTCATTAATCAATCATCAGCGAATATAACAAACTAACCCTTAAGGGTTACTTTTACATGAAGCGTGATTGTATATCAGGAGGAAGCTAATCTATAGATAGCAATTTACTTGGTCGATTGATTTAGGCGGCAGTCGAATGGTAGAGCGAACTACTGCTAGTCTGATAGTTTCGAGTTCGAATACCAGACCCGAGTCTGTCAATACATAAATGCCTACCTACACCAATAGTTTCTGTATTGGACAAATATAATTTTGTTAGCCATAATTTCTCTTACCTCGCTTCTTCTTTTTCTTGTTGTCATCTTCTTGTTGGTTGGCGGGGAACATGGCTTGTTCAACTTTGGCGTAACACCTGTGATCATGACGTTATCGTAAACAAAGTCCAGTTATCGTAAACAAACAGTTGCTGTCCAGTTATCGTAAACAAACAGTTGCTGTCCAGTTATCGTAAACAAACAGTTGCTGTCCAGTTATCGTAAACAAACGGTTGCTGTCCAGTTATCGTAAACAAACAGTTGCTGTCCAGTTATCGTAAACAAACAGTTGCTGTCCAGTTATCGTAAACAAACAGTTGCTGTCCAGTTATCTTAAACAAATTAAACAGTTGCTGTCTAGTTATCGTAAACAAATTAAACAGTTGCTGTCTAGTTATCGTAAACAAATTAAACAGTTGCTGTCCAGTTATAGTAAACAAATAAATAGTTGCTGTCCAGTTATCGTAAACAAATAAATAGTTGCTGTCCAGTTATCGTAAACAAATAAATAGTTGCTGTCCAGTTATCGCCATAAACATTAAACATTTACCAGAGCTAAGAAAAAAATACATTTAAAATACAATAAATCAAGTCATCTTTTTGTTTATCTGACACTTCAGCAGCATGTTTTGGTTGGCCAGATCAAACGTTTACTGGGCAGAAAGAACGTCCCGTTTCAAACCTGAAGGTCCATGACAACCCACTGTCTAACCCACTAACCAACAAACTGACCAAACCAGATCCAACCCACTGACCAACCCACCCCCCCCCCAACCCACTGACCAACCCACCCACCAACACACCAGCCAACCCACTGACCAACCAACCAACCAACACACTGACCAAACCAGATCCAACCCGTCCACCAACACAATGACCAACCCACTGACCAACCCACTGACCAACCCGCTGATCAGCCGACGAGCCAACCAACCGACCAACCAATTGACCAACCCACTGACCAACCCACTGACCATTACCTGCCAATACAGCCTCCTATCGCCATACACAAACGATGGAGCCAGATGAGCACATAAAGATTGACCCCGATGAAAACAAAGACAAGGCACATGGGCAAGAAACGACCGGAGGTGGTACATGCGTCTGGAAGCTCCTCAGCCAACTGAAAACAAAACAATATCTAACTAACCCCAACTCCTTTTGCTGCTTCAGATAATATAATTTTGAGTGTGTATTTAATTTATTTTTCAATGCTCTAGTTAACCCTATATATATATATATATATATATATATATATATATATATATATATATATATATATATATATATATATATATATATATATATTTATATATATATATATATATATATATATATATATATATATATATATATATATATATATATATATATATATATATATATATATATATATATATATATATATATATATATATATATATAAACTAGGCATAATGCCTAGTTTGTTTAGGTTTTAAAATAAAGAAATTGATAATTTGAATGATTAATTAATTGGTGATTGACTATTATGTGGAGTGCTTAGGGGATACGTTTAAAGAGTATGAGTAATTTTTTGTCATGTAAAACCATGGATGGAGTGTTCGCAAACGTATTACTCGCTAGCTTATTAGAACTGGAAAGGCTTTCTTAATAGTATAAATAAAAAATTATATTAAATTCAGTATCGTGATTACATTTTATAATTTCAGTACAATACATAGCTTAAGTTATAACGAAATACTTATTTAAATGAATGCTATACTTTGTAATTTTTTTTTATTTTTTTCTTTTAAATATTAAAAAAAGTAATTTAAAAACATTACTTTTTAAAGTTACTGTCCCTGTACAAAGACCAAATGACGTTGTCTTTGTTTACTTGTTTACAAGGTTTATATAAGAAAATACGGCATTTGGACAAATGTAACGTTCTTAAGGGATTGTCCCGACGGTAATAATATTTTTTTGTTTACCCTCCAGGGTCGGTCTAGAACCTCACAAAATATTAGGTTGATCGTTCGTCAATTTATTTATATATATCTTATCTAAGGAGAATTTCACTCGCGGTCATTTTTATCCCTAGTCGAGGGCTATAAGTCTGACCAACAGTTTTTCCATACGCCTCAGCCATCTATAGAGGTGCAGGCAAAAAATTAGCCAGATATACAGAGGCTAAGTACCATAAAATTTGTGTTGAAATTACCCTGTTTTTCACATAAAATACAAAGATTATATAGGGAAATACGACTGGTCAGTTTTGACCACTTTAGGAAGTTTTCCCAGATTTGGTGAGTTTTTTGTCACCCCTAGGCGTTCTCCTACCACCTCAGAAAATATCAAGGGCGTCGTTCGGCAAAAGTTGTTTTCGTTATATAGCTCATATAAGGCGCCGGTCAGTCGAGGTCAGTTTTGACCCTCTCTTCGTGGACTTTTCGGCCGACCGGCAACGGCCCCAGTGTTCTATTGCCACAAGGCAGGAGCCTGGCGAATTTGAAGAGCCTGTGGTGCCGGGAAGTACCTATCGGGCACCCGAACACCTTGCTTTATATATAGAGAGAGATAATACTTATCCGCACATTGTACTCACCCCATATCTTTTCAAAACTTCAAGGGTCCATTTGACCTCTTTACAATTAAACATTATCATTATGAGCCCACTAAGAAAGATGGCGACAGCAACGGATGGCTTTTCAAGGACAGAGGTAATGTCTGTTAGATATCTGGACAGCCATGACGGTTCCGGAGCCTTGGCTGAAAATAACGTCATTTGCCATCAATACGAGGGACATAGAGGTCGGAGAGTGGGGTGGGGTGTAGATTGTGGGAAGGGTTAGGTGGGGTGTAGATTGTGGGAAGGGTTAGGTGGGGTGTAGATTGTGGGAAGGTGGGGTGTAGATTGTGGGAAGGGTTAGGTGGGGTGTAGATTGTGGGAAGGTGGGGTATAGATTGTGGGAAGTGTTAGGTGGGGTGTAGATTGTGGGAAGGGTTAGGTGGGGTGTAGATTGTGGGATAGGTTAGGTGGGGTGTAGATTGTGGGAAGGGTTAGGTGGGGTGTAGATTGTGGGAAGGGTTAGGTGGGGTGTAGATTGTGGGAAGGGTTAGGTGGGGTGTAGATTGTGGGAAGGTGGGGTGTAGATTGTGGGAAGGTGGGGTGTAGATTGTGGGAAGGGTTAGGTGGGGTGTAGATTGTGGGAAGGGTTAGGTGGGGTGTAGATTGTGGGATAGGTTAGGTGGGGTGTAGATTGTGGGAAGGGTTAGGTGGGGTGTAGATTGTGGGAAGGGTTAGGTGGGGTGTAGATTGTGGGAAGGGTTAGGTGGGGTGTAGATTGTGGGAAGGGTTAGGTGGGGTGTAGATTGTGGGAAGGGTTTGGTGGGGTGTAGATTGTGGGAAGGGTTAGGTGGGGTGTAGATTGTGGGAAGGGTTAGGTGGGGTGTAGATTGTGGGAAGGGTTAGGTGTGGTGTAGATTGTGGGAAGGGTTAGGTTGGGTGTAGATTGTGGGAAGGGTTAGGTGGGGTGTAGATTGTGGGAAGGGTTAGGTGTGGTGTAGATTGTGGGAAGGGTTAGGTGGGGTGTAGATTGTGGGAAGGGTTAGGTGGGGTGTAGATTGTGGGAAGGGTTAGGTGGGGTGTAGATTGTGAGAAATGTTAGGTGGGATGTAGACCCCGGTCTCAAATACAGAAGAATAATTTCATTAATCAAGATCAAGATCAAGATCTAGATTCTAAATATTTCTATTAAATAAGTAAAAAAACTAGATCTAGTATAAAAAGGACATTTACCTATTCTATTTGTCTGTGCGTTTGTTTTATTCATGACTGGGGCTAAATCTTCCTTTATTTACAAGTCATCTATCTCCAGGAAATAGAGAGAAACAAGTCACCAGGGGAAAGGAAAAAAAAAATCATTGGATACGCTAATACGTGCGCCCTATCTCGCACTGAACTGACTGAAATTCCCGAATTAAATAGGCTATATCAGGCTGGTGTGATCACAGCCAAACAATAAAGTCGGCATCGTTGTTCAGATAAGCAAAGAATTTGAGAAACGTTGACAGCTCTAGATTATTTTCGAAATTCGGATGTACTAGAATGAATGATGCTGCAAAAGTAGCACATTGGTAGAAATTTCAAAGACAAGCTAATTTAATTGTTAACGAATGTTGAAATAACTGTGTAAGGATTTTGCTTTAAAATTGTAATTTTTTAATGTCTGTCTGCTAGACAACATTTTATAAATAGTATTCATACTTAAGCAAAAAAAAAAAAAAAAAAAAAAAAAATAAAAAAATAAAAAATAAAAATAAATCATGAAGTGGTCTAGGAATATAATTTTAGTTTACATTTCTGTCTATAGACGCGTTTCCATCCCATTTATACAATTGTGTGTAATATAAGCAACTCTATTCCTCTCAGGGCGTGTAACATATACAGAAGTAAAGATTAACGGAGAATAATTTTGATGATTTCATCATTTATCTTGGAACTGGATGACGTCAATCGGCGTTATACCTGGAAGGTTCTTCTAAAGTAAGTAGCTATCTTTTAATTTTCATCAGAGAATTAACCTTAAGTCATTGTAGTGTGTTTTGGGTGTTTTGCTCCCGGGGTTCATTTCTTACATTCGAGGTTGTGGTAGGCGGTGGGAATCGTTAAGTTTGAAACGAAAACTTACTTCACTGCTGAACTGTAAAAACTAAAACTAAATTTACTGTTTTACTGTAAATACTAAGAAGGCATAAAAAACAGGCAAACTCAACCCCACCTGCCATGTGGATCGCCAGGCCCAAAACGAATAACTTTACGTAGTGTAAAAAAACTAATGTATTATTATTAATTTAATGCTCGGCTGTAAAAACTAAAACTTGATTTACTGCTGGACTGTAAAAACTAAAACTTGATTTACTGCTGGACTGTAAAAACTAAAACTTGATTTACTGCTGGACTGTAAAAACTAAAACTTGATTTACTGCTGGACTGTAAAAACTAAAACTTGATTTACTGCTGGACTGTAAAAACTAAAACTTGATTTACTGCTGGACTGTAAAAACTAAAACTTGATTTACTGCTGGACTGTAAAAACTAAAACTTGATTTACTGCTGGACTGTAAAAACTAAAACTTGATTTTCTGCTGGACTGTAAAAACTAAAACTTGATTTACTGTTGGACTGTAAAAACTAAAACTTGATTTAATGCTGGACTGTAAAAACTAAAACTTGACGTGTAAGGATGGTGGCAACTTAGCATGATATTCGCCCCATAGTGTGTCAGGTCATTTATGAACTACCTCTAAGACGTAACGTATTTTATGCTTTTAATAGAGGTACATTTAATGAACTTAAATAGATGTACATTTAATGAACTTTAATAGAGGTACATTGAATGAACTTTAATAGAGGTACATTTAATGAACTTTAATAGAGGTACATTGTCTAAACACATTTTTCTCTCAACTCCAGGCACACAATGGGTGACCCTTTGGTCATGTGACTTCGATAACAAAGCCGACAGTAAACAAAGTCACGCTTTTAGAGGATCACGTGATACGTGGGTGGACGTGGACCTAGAACAATGGTACACGGTCAATAATGAAGTACTGGCCAGCAGGTCAAAATTGTATCTATGTTCATGTGTACGTTAGTCTCTGGCAGTTTAAATTATTATCTCGGTTTTCATAGGTTTCGGATTTCGTGGATCGTTTTCGACGAGGTTACTCAAAATCTACGGAGTGTCCCCTTATAAAAACCTGTGAAGTTACCTTTTTTTTTAATGAATTTTTTTATTACTTTAGAAATTTCTGATCCTTTTGGTAGCTAAAGTGTAACCGCAGATAATGAATGCGTTATGTGATTAATCTGCGTTTGGTAATGAAAGAAGACGGTTTTTCCTACCATGATTTGAAACTGTTTCAAATACATAATACATGTACCTATGCGTGTATGCGCATGTATATACTATGTGAATTTCGCTATAAATGCGAATATAATAAAACTATATTATATAAGAGTTGCGTATAACCTACAATTACGCAGGTGTATACTATGTGAATTTCGTTATAAATGCGAATATAATAAAACTATATTATATAAGAGTTGTGTATAACCTACAATTATATAAGAGTTGTGTATAACCTACAATTATATAAGAGTTGTGTATAACCTACAATTATATAAAAGTCGTGTATAACCTACAATTATATAAGAGTTGTGTATAACCTACAATTATATAAGAGTCGTGTATAACCTACAATTATATAAGAGTTGTAGCTTAACTCAGTGGCGTCGCTAGGTCTGGTGTCACCCGTGCGATACCCAATAGTGTCGTCGTCCCCCAGCCCTACCACGATATATATATATATATATATATATATATATATATATATATATATATATATATATGTATATATAAACAATATATAAACAAAGTAGGTGCCATTTTGGGACTGGAACTGATTATTTTAACTTAGTTTCAGTTGCGACAATCGCTTTGATAAAACAAGCGTTTGAGATGCAATAAAGGTTACGAAACGAATTAAATTCCTATCTCGAGGTACTACTGTTAATATTATAAACAGTCTTTATAAAACAAGTTTGAAATTTTATTTTTGTCGATTTAAGTAAGCTATGTTTAATAAACGAAAACTGTGGTTAGAAAATTAGAAGTCAAAATACCAGGAGTCACCTCCCATGATAGCTGTATTCAACAAAAAATATCTCGGACTTAAGTTTTCATTTTTTGCTTTGTTTGATGTGATAACACATACACAAGAAGTGCGGCAAGTTAAATCCAAGAACAGGATTTTGTTTCTGATCTGACGGTTAAAATTAGCTGTCAGTGAGGTTAGTACGAATTTCGTGTACATAATCTTGTGTGGCTGGAGGGGGGGGGAGGGAACTAATGTGTTTAGATTTCAAAGATTTCTGTCCATAACGTATCAGTTGTTCAGATATTCGATAGCTGTTGTAAGAAGTGTACATGTGACAGTAGCGTAGCGAGGGGGGGGGGCGGGGGGGAGACATATGTCCCCGGGCGCCGACCTTAGGGGGCGCCAAAATGGGTTGGAAAAATAAATTGAAAGGTTGAGGGGGGTGCAAATTGAAAGTTTGAGGGGGGGGGGGGGGTGCAAATCGAAAAGTTTGTCACCGGGCGCCGGGAAGGGTCGCTGCGCCTCTGACATGGGATGGGGTCACATTTTTTGTGTGGGTAATCTACACGTCGCTTGCGGTGTGATAAAAATGTTTATAATTAGAACTTGCCTAGTTCTTCGACCTAGTTCTTCGACTAGATGTGGAACTGATCAATAATCTAGTGGTGTAATGGAGGGAAAATGGTGGGGGAGGGGGAGTGGCTTACAAAAAGACATAGAACACTGACAAAATGGTGGGGTGGGGTTGGGGGGGGCTTGGTGGGATGGTAAAATGGGCGGATAACATTTTGTGGTGGGTTAAATACTGGGGCGGTTAAAGGTAGGTGGATTAACTAATATGGGGCGGAAAAATGGGGGTTGGGGGGGGCTTACATAAAGACATAAAGCACCGACAAAATGGTGGGGTGGGGTTGGGGGGCTTACATAAAGACATAAAACACTGACAAAATGGTGGGGTGGGGTTGGGGGGCTTAAAGACATAATGCACCGAAAAAATGGTGGGATGGTAAAATGGTGGGATGGTAAAATGGTGGGATAGCATAATAGTGGTGGGTTAAATACTGGGGCGGATTACTGTAGGTGGATTAACTAATATGGGGCGGCAAAATGGGGGGGGGGGGGTGTTAAAATAATATTGTGGTAAAATGGGGGGGGGGAGGTGAAAATAATATCGTGGTAAAATGGGGGGTATCAACATGATATTGTGGTAAAAGGGGGGGGGGGTATTTAAATAACATTTGGTAAAATGGGGGGGGGGGGGGGTGAAATAAAGGAGGTGTATGTCGCAAGTGGTTGTTGCTACTGGCTGTGATCGTTAAAAAAATCTATAGAGAGAGCCTGTCTGTATCCCTCCTTTTGCACCCCCCCCCCCAAGGTCACATATAAAATCAGATTACAATTCTCCAGGAAGTAACACTTTAACACGGCAAAAACCGGCGTCACGTCACGTGGTCACATGACATGATCACGTGACTTGCCGGCGCCAGATGTTTATCTGCGTTTTAAACTTCGATTTTTTTAAAAAAAAGATTTCTTTTTTTTAAAGAACTTTCTCGACGGCTGTAGGTGAGCACATGTTTCAGGTATCGATCACGTGACTGGTGACACGTTGAGCACACGTCGCTGGTCACCTACACGTAGCACTGGCCAGATTATTTTGACAAATTTCTGTAGCACAGTGTTGTGTCGTAGTTGGGGAGGGTTGGATTCGAACCTTCGCGTAGCGTGATAGTTTGTTTTCCTGGCGATAGTGTGTAGTTGTGTTGTGTTACTGTAGTGTTTTGTAGCACTGTTACACCAGATTTCTGTAACATTATTCAGCGTTGTTTTTGGATTAACAAGTAATGGTTATCTTAAAGTAACACAACTAGTGGTTACTTAGAGTAACCTTTTAAATACTTGTTTAGCTTGTTATTCAATTTGCTGCATATGACTTTGTTGGATTTTAACCTGTTAAATTCTTTGATACTTTAATCAATTACTGGGATTTACTGGCGTATAATCTGATTATTTTCTCTAATTAGTAGAGATTAATTATTCTAATGACTATGGCGAGCAAGCCACGAGTTTCCGGTCTATTTCTGACCTTGACATTGTCATTTTGTTTAACGGTTAGTTTAGGGAAGGTCCATGAGATCAACCAAGGCTCTATAGATAAGGTAGGTACACCTGACTTATGCTGAGTCATGTGACTTATGACTTATGCTGAGTCATGTGACTTATGACTTATGTGACTTAACTATCGTACCTGACCTAAGTAGATCTTGACCTAGGTAGGTCATGACTTCGTTACTCGTGAATTTATACTCTTATGACTTATGTAAATGACTTAAATAACTCTTGACTGACATAGTTATGGTTTACTTGACTTATGACTTACCTAACAAAAAATTTACGAAATCAAGTGTGCACCTAATGGTATAATTAACCTTTTTTTTAAATTTTAAATTTTAAATTTTGTATTTTATAATTCTGTTTCAAGTTTTTTTCCTCACATTGATTTGTTTGTTCTTGGTACGTTTGTCAACATTGATAACACTCAAACGTTCACCCTCTTTCTCGGTTGTGTCAGCATTTAGATGTTTTTTTTACATTTTGTTAGCACTAAGCCAAAAATACTTAAAGTTGTGACATGATTGGTTAAAAAAGTAAATATCTAATTAAAGAAATGTGATTGGCTGTTTGATACAATGTGTGGTTAAACATGATGACATAGATCACGAGTCTGTGGGGATTGGACTGACAGCATCGTTCATTTAGCGTGATGGACCGACAGCATCGTTCATTTAGCGTGATGGACTGACAGCATCGTTCATTTAGCGTGATGGACTGACAGCATCGTTCATTTAGCGTGATGGACTGACAGCATCGTTCATTAAGCGTGATGGACCGACAGCATCGTTCATTTAGAGTGATGGACTGACAGCATCGTTCATTTAGCGTGATGGACTGACACCATCGTTCATTAAGCGTGATAAACTGACAGCATCGTTCATTTAGCGTGATGGACTGACAGCATCGTTCATTTAGCGTGATGGACTGACACCATCGTTCATTTAGCGTGATGGACTGACAGCATCGTTCATTTAGCGTGATGGACTGACAGCATCGTTCATTAAGCGTGATACACTGACAGCATCGTTCATTTAGCGTGATGGACTGACACCATCGTTCATTTAGCGTGATGGACTGACAGCATCGTTCATTTAGCGTGATGGACTGACAGCATTGTTCATTTAGCCTGATTAACTGACAACCTCTGTCGTCATCAGTACTTTGAATGGGCCCCTAAAATATATTTTATAAAAAATGATTTCTGAAAGGGCTGTGTTAGAGGTAAAGTATGGGTGGGATGGGGGAGAGGGGGGAGGGATGTGAAATGAGCCCCAGCTATCAGAGTAGCTTTTAGGCATCTCTTCGGTTGTGCACTGCCCCTCCCCTCCCCTACCACCCCCAAACCCTAAAGAAAGTTCACCCTCCCTGATTGAAAAATAAAAAAAAAATAATATAGAAGGTAATATATCAGTGTCTGCTCTCTAGAAATTTAATCAAGCTCCGCCCCCCCTCCCCTCTACCTGAAAAAACGTCTGAAAGAAACCCGTCCAGCTACACTGCCAGACACAACATTCTGATTGGCTGCTTCTGATCTTGATCTGTGTAGTTGATAGTTATCCAATCGCCTGCTGTGCTGGTTTAAATACAGAGTGCAAACATGCTGCATCTTTTTTTTTTTTATCTGTTGTAATTTGTTTCCTAATCTGGAATGTTTAAATTTTTTAAAAATATTTGTTCCCAGTTTTTACGTTTACATTTTGTTTCGCTTTTATTCCCAGTTTTTAAGGGGCAAGCTATTCGTGCTGACGTTTGTGGACTCACCAAGTAAGAGTTAATTCCCTTGAGGGTCTGAAATTTTTGGTACTGCGGTAGGCCCTTTGAGATTTGGGTGGGGGGGGGGGGGGGTGTTAATCAAATAGAAAGGACGGGAAAGCACTGCTACCTGTACTGTCATCATCTCCCCCTCCCTAAACGTGGTACGGTGGTGTAAGCAGAATCAAGTGTGCACCAAGAACGTGTCTATTTAAGCGGAAAAATAATGTTATTTTTTCATGGCTTAAAACACTTCAGGAAGTTGAGTTGTGATGTGAAGTAAATCAAGTAGGTGTAGGTGCAGTAGATGGATGGTATCAGCGGCTCTACCCCTACCCCTCTAAAGCACGCCCAAACTTCGGCGAATGAGGGGGGGGGATATAATTTATTTGGAAAAATACATTTTACTAGTGTCTGCCCCCTCCCCCACAAAATTAAGTGCTCCTCCCCCCGGACATTTCAAGTACCCCCCCCCTCCACCGGAGAAAAAAGTCTGAAAGAGATACAATCGACAACCCCCCCCCCCCCGTCATTTTAACAAAATTATGCACACCATTAGCGTGAGGTCATACGCAACACCATTAGAGTGAGGTCAAGTTACAAAGTGTTAAGAGCTAGGGTCTGAGAGTAACTCTGCTTCACCTGTTTCAGCCTGTACACGATGTCGCATCTTGTTCCCTTTCTACCTGGCCGCCTCTCAGGTGTTTCCTAATGACCCGGAGATTTTCTTCACTCGGACACACGACAAGAGCTTAATCCAGGTAGGACACACAAGAACTTAACCCAGGTAGGACACACGACAAGAGGTTAATCCAGGTAGGACACACAAGAACTTAATCCAGGTAGGACACACAAGAACTTAATCCAGGTAGGACACACAAGAACTTAATCCAGGTAGGACACATGACAAGAGCTTAATCCAGGTAGGACACACGACAAGAACTTAATCCAGGTAGGATACACAAGAACTTAATCCATGTAAGACACAGGACAAGAACTTAATCCAGGTAAGACACAGGACAAGAGCTTTATCCAGGTAGGACACACAAGAACTTAACCCAGGTAGGACACACGACAAGAGGTTAATCCAGGTAGGACACACGACAAGAACTTAATCCAGGTAGGACACACAAGAACTTAATCCAGGTAGGACACATGACAAGAGCTTAATCCAGGTAGGACACACGACAAGAACTTAATCCAGGTAGGACACACAAGAACTTAATCCAGGTAAGACACAGGACAAGAACTTAATCCAGGTAAGACACAGGACAAGAGCTTTATCCAGGTAGGACACAAAGAACTTAATCCAGGTAGGACACACAAGAACTTAATCCAGGTAGGACACATGACAAGAGCTTAATTCAGGTAGGACACACGACAAGAGCTTAATTCAGGTAGGACACACGACAAGAGCTTAATTCAGGTAGGACACACGACAAGAGCTTAATTCAGGTAGGACACACGACAAGAGCTTAATCCAGGTAAGACACAGGACAAGAGCTTAATCCAGGTAGGACACGACAAAAACTCATACTAGATAAAATTATAAAGCATATTCGAATTACTGACACACTGGTTCAACAGTGACACACCGGTTCAACAGTGACACACCGGTTCAACAGTGACACACAGGTTACACAGTGACATACCGGTTCAACAGTGACACACCGGTTCAACAGTGACACACCGGTTACACAGTGACATACCGGTTCAACAGTGACACACCGGTTCAACAGTGACACACCGGTTACACAGTGACATACCGGTTACACAGTGACACACCGGTTACACAGTGACACACCGGTTACACAATGACACACCGGTTACACAGTGACACACCGGTTACACAGTGACACACCGGTTCAACTCAAATTGTTGACATCTTTGTTAACATCTTGTATCTCCCTCTCCCATCAGAAATGGGGCATCACTGAACTACCAGCCCTTGTCTACCATAGAATGGACATCAAGTCATTTGAAATGTAAGTCAATTTCTAGTCGATAAGCGACCTAGTTAATGTGTAAAGTAGTCAATTGTTGACCTCGTAAATAGGTGTTCCAAGAAATTGGGGAACTAAATAATAAGAGACTTAGTGTATAGTTGATTTAGAGAATACGTGACCCAGTTTGTGGATTAACTAGTCTCCCGGGCCATCTTGTCAATGAGTGGCTTGGTTAATATGATCTAATCAACTGGTGATCTAGTCAAGTGGTGATCTAGTCAACTGGTGGTCTAATCAACTGGTGGTCTAGTCAAGTGGTGGTCTAATCAACTGGTGATCTAATCAACTGGTGATCTAGTTAAATGGCGATCTAGTCGCAACGATTTCTCCCCTCATTCAGCATGATATTAACTTGTGTTTCACATCACATAATATTGATAGGTTAACTCCCCTCGATTCGAGTATAAGGAAAACAATACGTTTCCATACTCACGAACGATTACCGCTGTTGTGTTCCATTCCATAGTGGTATCATTGAGTTATCTCGCCTCTATTAAATTAACATGCAACTTATTCCGCCTTCCTTTACTGATATTATCGTGTTATATTCCCTCCTACCCATGTATACAAAGAATTATCTCCCCTAAAAACGTTTATAATTCTAATACTAATGAGTGATGCCCCCTCCCTCCCTAGTATGAACGTTGATGTGACAGTTGATGACATCGTAGAGGAGATCGCACGAATCTTGTACGGCAACTTCGGCGGTCTGACCCGGACCTACACGGTACACGCTGATGAGCAGATTTATGATGAAGTCATCATGACCCCCAAACAGTCGGTCCTGCTGCTGTTGTACAAGAAAGGTCAGTGTGATGTGGTAGAAAGGTCAGTGTGATGTGGTGGAAAGGTCAGTGTGATGTGGTAGAAAGGTCAGTGCGATGTGGTAGAAAGGTCAGTGTGATGTGGTAGAAAGGTCAGTGTGATGTGGTAGAAAGGTCAGTGTGATGTGGTAGAAAGGTCAGTGTGATGTGGTCAGGCAGAAGATCAGGTAGAAGGTCAAACATTTTACGTATTAATAATATATATATATATATATATATATATATATATATATATATATATATATGTGTGTGTGTGTATAAAGGTTCAAATTTCGCCTCATTACAAATACAAGCCACACTCAACTAAAACAAAAATCTAATAAAAATAAGGCCATTATTAAGCCAAAAATGATCTAGTTTATTAATTATTGTCCAATTTTTTTTTGATAAGAACTTGTTCCATGTCCATAATTTTCTATCCTTCGTGTACTCACACAACTACTAAGCACATTGTTTCACTTGACCTCTTGTTTTAAATGTTGCAGACGATTATGAAGCGGTGAGGGTGTTTGAAAACGTCGCCAAGGCATTTCGTAAGGATGACGCGGTAAGCTCCCCTGTCTCAGGTTTTCCTGTAACGATGCGTGGAACATTGGTTCTCATATTTTTTTTTTTTTTTTTTTGCCTCAGACATGTAATTCACAGCGTCAGTTGTGTGCACAGTTTTCATCACCGGCTTGTGATGACTGATCAGAGGGGTAGTGAAGGGGGGGGGGGGGGCAGGGGGTACATATGTCTTCGGGCGCTGACCCTAGGGGGCGCCAAAATGGGTTGGAAAAAAATTAAAAGCTCATTTTAGCTGCAGTTTTGCATTATAAATATGAAATATATATAGGGGGGGGGGGGCGCCAAATTGAAAATTTGTCCCCGGGCGCCGGGAAGGGTCGCTACGCCTCTGGGACTGATACAGATTTACAATAGTAATATTTCTTTCTTACTTGTAGCCTACTTTCATTCATTTAAGGTGGTTTACTTATACATAGATCTAATACAAAACGTCTAAATATAAAAAATAAAATAAAATAAAAACCAACCTGAAAATGCAAATGTGCAATTAAATGATGATTCAAGGGATTTTTTCCCCCCTCGGCCTGGTGGGTGGGGGGGGGGGGGGGGGGGTACGGGGTGGCGTTTGGGTTTTTAAGTAGAGCTGAAATAAATGTGTGATTACAGAGAATTACAATGATGCAAATTTTAAGCAATCGGAAAAGTTATGTTATTACAACGAGACACATCAAAGCAAACATTCTTCCCCTTCAAACATCTATATCTATACAGTGCTCAAACAATTTGTTTTTTGTTTAATTCAATTGTTTTAAACTTTTAAATCAGTAATAATAATTTGTTTGATAATTTAACACAGCATCAAGGATATGAACATCAATTGCATACATAATAATCAAAGGGAGAAAATAAAATGGCATAAGACATTGGTTCTCATAAAATAAAGTGTACCCTTAAAAAAAATCACTACAATGTCAAGACATGCTGCAGTAACAAAATTAACTGTTTTAGTTATATCAGTGTAACCTGTGTGTAATGTCATGCATATTATTTTTAATTAAAGCTTTATTTTGCTTTTTGATAAGGCTTTGATACCTTCGAAACGTTAGTGAAATTTTGCTATTTAATAATAAATTAAATTTACTATGTATATTATGTCAATATGAATGCACCGAAAAGAACATAAACATTATCATTTCGGCTCAAACGGAATTTGTTAACTCCCTTGCTTCAAAGATTGTTTGATTTCACGGTCAAAGGGAAGTAACAAAACAATTATTTTATAAAATAAAATTTTTACAAACTTACCTCCCGTGGATTAATAAATAGAAATAGCAAACATAAAATAGAAATAAAATCAGTTTTTTTAATTTCAAACTTGCACCCTTTCCTTATCTGTCTAGCTCATGCTACCCCGACCCCAACCCCCATCTTATATTTAAGCTATTTTAAGAATGACCTCTCGTATAGATGAAGTTTCCGACAGTGCGGTTCTTGAATTTTGTCGATATCCTACTTTTTAAACTCTCGGTACTACTATATAAATTTTTAAAAATTAAACTATCCGTATACGACGTTAGTTGTCCAGATAATATGACAGTATTATACAAATTGTAACTTTCCCCAGTCAGATTCTGTATCATAACAATTGTAACTTTCTTCAATCAGATTCTGTATCATAACAATTGTAACTTTCCCCAATCAGATTCTGTATCATAACAATTGTAACTTTCTCCAATCAGATTCTGTATCATAACAATTGTAACTTTCTCCAATCAGATTCTGTATCATAACAATTGTAACTTTCTCCAATCAGATTCTGTATCATAACAATTGTAACTTTCTTCAATCAGATTCTGTATCATAACAATTGTAACTTTCTTCAATCAGATTCTGTATCATAACAATTGTAACTTTCCCCAATCAGATTCTGTATCATAACAATTGTAACTTTCTCCAATCAGATTCTGTATCATAACAATTGTAACTTTCTCCAATCAGATTCTGTATCATAACAATTGTAACTTTCTTCAATCAGATTCTGTATCATAACAATTGTAACTTTCTTCAATCAGATTCTGTATCATAACAATTGTAACTTTCTCCAATCAGATTCTGTATCATAACAATTGTAACTTTCTCCAATCAGATTCTGTATCATAACAATTGTAACTTTCTCCAATCAGATTCTGTATCATAACAATTGTAACTTTCTTCAATCAGATTCTGTATCATAACAATTGTAACTTTCTCCAATCGGATTCTGTATCATAACAATTGTAACTTTCTCAAATCAGATTCTGTATCATAACAATTGTAACTTTCCCCAGTCAGATTCTGTATCATAACAATTGTAACTTTCTCCAATCAGATTCTGCTAGCCACCTTGGATGTAGAGAAACATCAAAAGCTAAGAGATAAAAAGTGAGTACTTCAAGTCAGCCTTTCACTTCACGCTAGAGTTTTTGTCGCCAATAGACGTAGGCAATTAACCTGATTTTAACTGGCATGGTTAATTAGTCTAATTTTAATTACTGCTGTTGATCAATTTAATACTAACTGCCATTCTTAATTAATCTGTTTGCATTAGCCGTATTTTAATAACCATAATTTTTTCGTTTAATTTTAAATAACATTTTAATTAATGATGATTGTAATTACCTCATTTGATTAAACTCATTAATTTTGTTGTAATTAGGTTCTTGTCCAGAGATACCCCAGTGGTCATTTGGCTGGACGCCGAGGATAAAAATTCGCCCAAAAGGGTGAGGCACATTGTTGCATTCTTCATAGTCAGGCCTAATTCTATTGTTGGATATTCATCGTTTCTAGACCTAAGTCTGTATTTGTATTGATATGTCACACATCTAGTGTTTTCATTTATTTCTTTTAATTTATTGGTGTGAGTTAACTGTTATAAATGTATTGTCTGTCTTTGTCTATAATACATAGACTGAAAAGACCTTACTGACCCAGACTCTAAAGCGCCAGATTCTTTTGACCCAGATTCAATGACCCAGACCCTAATTACCCAGACCCTAATTACCCAGACCCTAAAGTCCCAGGTTCTTTTGACCCAGATTCAATGACCCAGACCCTAAAGTCCCAGGGTTCTTTTGACCCAGATTCAATGACCCAGACCCTAAAGTCCCAGGTTCTTTTGACCCAGATTCAATGACCCAGACCCTAATTACCCAGACCCTAAAGTCCCAGGTTTCTTTTGACCCAGATTCAATGACCCAGACCCCCCGCAGACAAGACCCCAATGACCCAGACCCTGAACCCTCCTTACCACGCAACCAGCCAAATCCCCATTCACCTCACCCGGCTTTAATCACCAAACCGGAAGTAATTACCCCACAGCGACCCTGACCTTCTGACACGAGCCCCACCCCAGCCCCTGATAACTGTGAGTTTTGTTTACAGTTCGGAGGGGTGCTGTCTGAAGAATCGCTCAGCATTTTTATCAACGAGAGGACTGGACTACACCGAAGCTACGATGGCGCCCTGTTGGAAGAGGTAGGGACCAGCAGTTTAAAAATTCTGAGGCAGGACTTACAAACATACTTGACATAGCTGAGGGGTAGTGTGACTGTGTTTTGGTAAATCTAGGGGTTAGTGGTACAACTCCAAAGGGTTGGGTTAAGGGCTGTGTTTTAGATGGAGGGTTAGGGTTAGCAATATAAATCGGTTTCGTTAGAACTTGAAGTAGATGTGTTAAATTAGTTCTTTTAGGCAGTGGCGTCGCTAGGTCGGGTGTTACCCGGTGCGGCACTTTTTGGTGTCACCCCCCCCCCCCCACACACACACACCAAAGGAAAAAAGTATATATATGTGTGTGTGTTTATGTGTGTGAGTGTGTATGTATTGTCGAGATGGTCAGTGAGTACGTATAACACTTTAAACTCTAATTATTCTTTATCTGAACAGGCAAGAAGCATTTTTCTTGTATATATTTAGCAATTTTTCGTCTTGGTGTCACCCACCATAAATGGTGTCACCCGGTGCGGTCCGCACCCCCCGCCCCCGCCCCCGCCTCTAGACGCCTCTGTCTTTATGTATGAGAATTTATATTGCATACAATATAAACACACAATTTCCTCATTGTAAACAGTATAGGGGCCTACATATTTATATAATGCAATATAGATCTACATTTCGTTTTGTAAGTTTCGGTTTACAAACTTCATATTAGCATAAAAATAAATGTACTGTAATGCAAATTTAAAAAATAAAAAAGCGAAAAAAAAAATTTAAAACCCAAGAACAGTCCAGACACCCATCACATTCCGTTGCCAGGCAACCGACGACCAAGAAGTAAACAAAATTCGTCCCTCTTATCTCCCAGCCCCATGCATGATTTAGTGGCCAGAAAGTTCTGAAAGACATTTTTCACCCTGCGGTCAAGAGCTGGGATGAAACAAATTTCTCCAGGTCTTTGATTTAACTTCACGTAATTCTTCTTTGGAGTCGGTAAATAAATGACGCACTACATGGTACCCCCCCCTCCCTGCAAACATCGTTATGATCTGTTACAAGCAGCATCGCCTTTGACATGACGTCATAAGCACGTGCGTGAATGCACGCATACCCTACAACGTCATACATTGACCGTATTACGTCACAAACATCTGCCCTCGCCACGCTTTATAAACAATCATAAAATAACTGTAAGTACACATCAATGGAAGCTTTCCTTCGTAGAGTTCAAGGGTTATACGAGGTCGACAATAGGGTGGATGTAGAGACACAGCTACATTTGGAAAGTTGTTAGTTTATTGTCAGATATAGATGTACAGGCGATTTTCATGGCGACCACCATCCCCCACCCCCCCCCCCCCCACACACACAACTACATTTGGAAAGTTGTTAGTTTATTGTCAGATATAGATGCCCCCCTCCCCCCCCACACACAACTACATTTGGAAATGTGTTTGTTTATTATCAGATCTAGATGTACAGACGACTTCCCCTGTTACCCCTCCCTGGTAACCCCTTTAAATCCCCCCCCCCCCCCCACACACACACTCACACACAACTCACAATTTGGCCTCTGCTTTACTTATTCACTCGTGACGTTTGTTTCCGACCGTTACCACCATTCCATAGACCATAATATCAGCACCACTTAAGAACGTGTATGTTTTATCTTCTATCACAGGCTGGCCGAGTGGAGGAGGCTGATAAAATCATTGAGAACAACATCGAGAAAATTATCGAAGCTACACCCGAGAATTTGGTAAAATTGTTTGTCCCGCAATGTTGTGTCGTCTGCTAGAAGTGACTTTGGAAAGACACATTTAAAAGAAAATATAAGTATCAAAAGTTATTTACTCACTCCCCCCACCCCCTTACTCACTAAACTTTAATATTAAATTGAACAAGTAAATTTAAAAAAAAACGTGCAAAGTTCAGTGACTTAAATTTCTTTCAACCGCCTTCATTGCTGCTTGTATTCCAGAAAGAGGTTGCAGATCAGCTGAGATCTCTTCAAGGTCAACTGACAGTCTATGAAACATCGTGAGTAGTGAATTTGTTAAAGAGTTTATTGGAGGGAGGGGTGAGGGGGGGGGGAGGTAGGGAAATATTGAGTAAAGTGTGTCAGTTCATATAGCACATATACGATATACAGCATATACCATCATATTGTAGATATACTCACATACAAAAAGACTTCTTGTTTACGTATACACAGAATTACAGCACATACATAACACGCCATACGATATATTGGCGACACACGTTCAAAACACATGTGCTTACACAACAAACACATGAGATAACTCATATAAAGACCAACAATTCGAAATGTCGCGCATTGTAACAAGGCAGCCTACAGCTGTCATGAACAGCCGCTTTGAAATGTTGCCTAATGAAGCTAAGACAGCCTACAGCCAGTGCTGTTGTATCCATTAGGCAAGGTAGGCATCGTGCCTAGGGCCTGAACCCTTTTAGTGCCTACAACATTTAGAAAACAATGAGTGAAAAAATAATTGAAAGTGACATTTTCGACTACATATTTTCCTGCATAAATGCAATCCTTACCATAATATGTATTGCGATATAAACTTTACATAATCTAGTGCACGGCCAACATTGCCAGCTGGGACTACGAATTCAAAAAGTGGCCAAGGCTTCGAACTTTTAGGGCCTACGAACTTTTAGGGCCTACGAAATTTTAGGGTCTATGAACTTTTAGAGCCTACGAACTTTTAGAGCCTACGGACTTTTAGGGCCTACAAACTTTTAGAGCCTACGAACTTTTAGAGCCTACGAACTTTTAGGGCCTACGAACTTTTAGAGCCTACGAACTTTTAGAGCCTACGAACTTTTAGAGCCTACGAACTTTTAGAGTCTACGAACTTTTAGGGTTTACGAACTTTCAGGGCCTACGAACTTTTAGGGCCTACGAATTTTTAAGACCTACGAACTTTTAGGACCTATGAACTTTTAGGGCCTACAAAGACCTTAAAACGGCCCTGCCTACATTTTTCACAGACAGAGATGTCGCCTACTGAAGCCGACACGCCGACTACCCGACACGCCGACTACCCGACACGCCGACTACCCGACACGCCGACTACAACCAAGCCAATGTAACATACACAAAACATCAATTCCTCTCCAGTCCAACAATAACTCGCCTTAACCCGCCAACCTAAACCTAAACCTGGGCTGTCAAGCTCTTCAAACAACACCTACTTAACACAACACCGGGGATTCACACACCATCACACCCTCACATTAGACCACCCACACATCACCACCCACACATCAACCAACTGATAACCCTGATATGTTTTTACCTCAAGTTGTCGGCCTTGGTTGTATCAAAGCTAAATTGTCAAGCAGCCAATAAAATATTAGGTAAAAAAAAAAAACAACTATAAACTAATTTTAAATAACGAAACAAATCAAGATAACAGAACATCATAACAAGTTCAAGTTTTAAAAACGTTTTAGATTTATCATAATTTTATATATGGAACAGACGCATTAGAGCACCATCACTACATCACGACTTGCTATAAAAAAAACCCACAGAAGACACCTAGCAAATAAAAATATATCTTCATTTTTCTGTGATATTTATATAACTGGCTAAGAAGCAAGTGTACTCAGTAGGCGGATATTGCTCTAAGTACAGGAAGTTTACATCATTTCATAAAGCTATGAAGAAAAACTTTTTAAAAAATACATTTATGCTTTGACATCATAATATATAGAGGCTAGCCGATCAACACAACGAAAAAAAAACCCACTAAATTAAGCATTAACATTTTATAATGTAAAATAGATCCAACTAACTTCAAACCCTCCCCCCCCCCACCCCCAGGATGATCGACTACTACCTGTTTGTGTTGACCAACATAGCTCAGGCCGGCAACACGGACATAGTGAGGGAGCTCATCTACAATGTGGAGGCCACGCTCTATGGAGGGGAAGGTCAGTGGTCTGGACTGTTCTAGAACTTCTTCATTTAATGTCTTTTAAGAAGTTTTGTTCTGAGACTTCTCTTCTTTGTTATGTAACATAACATATTCTAGACATTCTCATTTGTTCTTTGTTATGTAACATACAATATTCTAGACATTATCATTTGTTCTTTGTTCTGTAGCATGGTGTAGTCTAGACATTCTCATTTGTTATCTGTTCTGTAACATGCAATATTCTAGACATTCTCCCTCTGTGCCAAATTGTACCTTTAGACTTACGCTGAGTTGTTAGTCCTTAGAAATATACAGAACTGGGTTTAAAAAAAGCTTTTGTTGGAATCAAACAGAATTATTACTTTTAAAATAATTCTTTTAAATCCAATGTAGATTTTTTAAAATCCCAAACTATGTCCCACCTTGTGTGTTGTAAATTGTTTCTCGTATTTCTTAACTCGCCTAACTCGAACTAACCCATCATACACACTGACACCTCTTCTTAAAAACAAACTACGTGACGTAATAATAATTACACGAAAGACGAACAGGACATCTACCCAAAAGAAACTTCTGTTGATTTTATTCAGTCTGAGTAAAATAACGAAAACTTAACAATACAGGTAATATTTTGTAGAGAAGAAAGACATCATCTTAAAAAGAGGTTAAGATTTATTTCCCCTTTCTTAGTAAAGAAGGATTAGTCGCCCTTGTCAGGCAATGATAAAGACCGTGAAAGTAATATCCTGGTTGATGTACTCCAGGGGTACACACACGCACACACACCCGCACACATGGACGCGCTCTTCCTCGCACAGACACACACACACCCAATCAATCACGGAAAGTAACTCTTGATCTGCTCCGGTCAAAGCCTTACGAGTTATCGTTACTGTTATCCGGGGGTTTATTTTGGTTATGATAAGGAAACGTTGATGGATGCGGGGGAAAAAAAAGGGGAAACAGGAAGGAAGCCCGAAGGTCAAGGTCACCACGAGCCGGGTCCAGAAACGAAAGTAGGAACTATCGATTTAATTTCACAGGGGAGTTAATAACGGTAAAGATTGCTTTTTTAAAAAACTAAAAGCTAGGTTAACTTTTTCGTTTACCTGATTTATAAAAAAAATAAAAGTTGTCTTTAAATAAGCACTTGGTTACCGAACTTTATTTTGCCAGACAAAATCTGTTATCAGACGTCGTTATCGGCTGCACTACAGCTCAGCTGAAGAATGTTTTTGAGTGGTTATGTTGGGCTTTAACTTCAAAGTCTGAGATGGGTCAGATCGACTTAAAATTGATATTTTACGAAATGATTTTTGGCTTTAAATACTGTAAACAGACTGAAGTTGATTTTTTTATTTAGGTAGACGAAGCTGAGTTGATTACAGCCTCGTTATGTAAAATTCGTGCTCTCAACATTCTTAGAAATGTATACATTCCCCAAAACACGTTAGGTACCCTTTAGGGCTGAATCGGCTCAGTTGCTTTAAAAACTTTATTTTAAAAAAAAATCAACTGAGAAGAAAAGTCATAAAATTGTTCCAGAATACCAAATTCTCCTCTCATCTTCTCCAACCTCTCATTTTTTAACTCTCACTGATTTATAATGGTAAGCCACATTTGTTTCTATAACATGATTGAAGAGGTGTTAGCGTGTAAGTGAGATAGGTCGCTGTGACACACACAGAGTTGTGTATTTTAATTGTCAATCACGTTAATCTTGGTTAATACCAGCAATCAGTTGGTGCTAAACTTTAGCACTGTGTAAGAGCTAAATTCCAAGACTGTGTAGGAGCTAAACTCCAGCACCGTGTAGGTGCTCAATTCCATCACCGTGTATGTACTAAACTCCATCACCGTGTATGTACTAAACTCCAGCACCTTGTATGTACTAAACTCCATCACCTTGTATGTACTAAACTCCATCACCTTGTATGTACTAAACTCCAGCACCTTGTATGTACTAAACTCCATCACCTTGTATGTACTAAACTCCATCACCTTGTATGTACTAAACTCCATCACCTTGTATGTACTAAACTCCATCACCTTGTATGTACTAAACTCCATCACCTTGTATGTACTAAACTCCATCACCTTGTATGTACTAAACTCCATCACCTTGTATGTACTAAACTCCATCACCTTGTATGTACTAAACTCCAGCACCTTGTATGTACTAAACTCCATCACCTTGTATGTACTAAACTCCATCACCTTGTATGTACTAAACTCCATCACCTTGTATGTACTAAACTCCATCACCTTGTATGTACTAAACTCCATCACCTTGTATGTACTAAACTCCAGCACCTTGTATGTACTAAACTCCATCACCTTGTATGTACTAAACTCCAGCACCTTGTATGTACTAAACTCCATCACCTTGTATGTACTAAACTCCAGCACCTTGTATGTACTAAACTCCATCACCTTGTATGTACTAAACTCCATCACCTTGTATGTACTAAACTCCATCACCTTGTATGTACTAAACTCCAGCACCTTGTATGTACTAAACTCCATCACCGTGTATGTACTAAACTCCATCACCGTGTATGTACTAAACTCCATCACCTTGTATGTACTAAACTCCATCACCTTGTATGTACTAAACTCCATCACCTTGTATGTACTAAACTCCAGCACCTTGTATGTACTAAACTCCAACACCTTGTATGTACTAAACTCCATCACCTTGTATGTACTAAACTCCATCACCTTGTATGTACTAAACTCCATCACCTTGTATATACTAAGCTCCAGCACTGTGTAGGTGCTTAAATTTAGCACTGTGTAGGTGCTAAAATTCAGCACTGTGTAGGTGCTAAACTCCAGCACCGTGTAGGTGCTAAATTCCAGCACCTTGTAGGTGCTAAGCTCCAGTACATTGTAGTTGTTAAACTCCAGCACCTTGTATGTGCTAAACTCCAGCACCTTGTATGTGCTAAACTGCAGCACTGTGTAAGTGCTAAACTCCAGCACTGTGTAAGTGCTAAACTCCTGCACTGTGTAGGTGCTAAACTGCAGCACCGTGTAGGTGCTAAACTGCAGCACCGTGTAGGTGCTAAACTGCAGCACTGTGTAGCGTTCTAACAAGCTTCTGACTGTGTTCGCCTGTCTTCAGATGTTAATCTGCTAATTCTTGTGATAAGCCGTGGACGTTGTAGGTAAAGTACACAGATGATGGCTTGGCCATGTTTGTGGCCTGTTGTAATATGGCCATGTTTTAGTGGCCAGTTGTAATTATGGCCATGTTTGTGGCCTATTGTAGATTTGGCAATGTTTTGGTGGCCTGTTGTAGATTTGGCAACGTTTTGGTGGCCTGTTGTAGATTTTGCAATGTTTTGGTGGCCTGTTGTAGATTTGGCAATGTTTTGGTGGCCTGTTGTAGATTTGGCAATGTTTTGGTGGCCTGTTGTAGATTTGGCAATGTTTTGGTGGCCTGTTGTAGATTTGGCAATGTTTTGGTGGCCTGTTGTAGATTTGGCAATGTTTTGGTGGCCTGTTCTAGATTTGGCAATGTTTTGGTGGCCTGTTGTAGATTTGGCAATGTTTTGGTGGCCTGTTGTAGATTTGGCAATATTTTGGTGGCCTGTTGTAGATTTGGCAATGTTTTGGTGGCCTGTTGTAGATTTGGCAATGTTTTGGTGGCCTGTTGTAGATTTGGCAATGTTTTGGTGGCCTGTTGTAGATTTGGCAATGTTTTGGTGGCCTGTTGTAGATTTGGCAATGTTTGTTTTGGTGGCCTGTTGTAGATTTGGCAATGTTTTGGTGGCCTGTTGTAGATTTGGCAATGTTTTGGTGGCCTGTTGTAGATTTGGCAATGTTTTGGTGGCCTGTTGTAGATTTGGCAATGTTTTGGTGGCCTGTTGTAGATTTGGCAATGTTTTGGTGGCCTGTTGTAGATTTGGCCATGTTTTGGTGGCCTGTTGTAGATTTGGCAATGTTTTGGTGGCCTGTTGTAGATTTGGCAATGTTTTGGTGGCCTGTTGTAGATTTGGCAATGTTTGTTTTGGTGGCCTGTTGTAGATTTGGCAATGTTTTGGTGGCCTGTTGTAGATTTGGCAATGTTTTGGTGGCCTGTTGTAGATTTGGCAATGTTTTGGTGGCCTGTTGTAGATTTGGCAATGTTTTGGTGGCCTGTTGTAGATTTGGCAATGTTTTGGTGGCCTGTTGTAGATTTGGCAATGTTTTGGTGGCCTGTTGTAGATTTGGCAATGTTTTGGTGGCCTGTTGTAGATTTGGCAATGTTTGTTTTGGTGGCCTGTTGTAGATTTGGCAATGTTTTGGTGGCCTGTTGTAGATTTGGCAATGTTTTGGTGGCCTGTTGTAGATTTGGCAATGTTTTGGTGGCCTGTTGTAGATTTGGCAATGTTTTGGTGGCCTGTTGTAGATTTGGCAATGTTTTGGTGGCCTGTTGTAGATTTGGCAATGTTTTGGTGGCCTGTTGTAGATTTGGCAATGTTTTGGTGGCCTGTTGTAGATTTGGCCATGTTTGTGACCTCTGGTGTAGCACTTAAAGTACGCCCCATCCATGTAACTTGTTTGTGTTGAGGTTTCCACACCAAGATAAGCGTAACACACTGGCACCGTGAAGGATGCGCAGGACTACATCTGCGCATATCAGCGAGCTGTAATACGCGCATGGCTAGCCTCGCGCATGTCAGCACGCGGTGTGGCCAGATTTAATGCCGTTAATGAAAACTTTAATGAGCACCCTGAATGTATTCTCTTGTAAATATTTTTAGTTTTTTTTAAACTGGTTTCATCACATCATCGGAGATGAATGTACGGTATTAAAGTCTGCGTGTGTGTTCGTGTGTGTGCGTGCGTGCGTGCGCGTATGTGTATATATATATATATATATATATATATATATATATATATATATATATATATATATATATATATATGTGTGTGTGAGTTAGTGTATGCATATGTTATGCTTTTAAGACGTGATGATATTTTGAAAAAAAAACGTTGATATTGTGATAGAGTGTGATATTCTAGCATATGTTGATATTTTGACAACAGAAGATAATCTGAGAATAGGGTGATTTGACAAAGAATAGAATAATAACGGAAGATGATTTTTGTCAAATGATGATAAAATAATGATAATATAACGAATAAGCAAAGCATGTTTTGGTTAAAGGATGTTATTCAGAGATAGATGAATGCACTTTAAAATCTCTAAGCAGGGTATAACTTTTATTACCACTGCGACACGCACCACAGTGAGGTATCACATGATGGTCACGTGAGATGGGGCGAGGGTCACGCGAGGAGTAGAGTGCAGGGGTCATACAAGATGGCGTGTGTTCTTGACATCTGCCCTCGGCATGTTCTGGTAGACAAACATGGCATTGTAGAGGAAAGCATGGCGGCACAGGGGTGGGGTACCAGTCCAATAGGTGGGGGAGGGGGGGGGGGCGGTAGGTATAAATGTAAGTTCTAAGTATATAGAGTAAGATGAGGGGTGGGGGCTATAAGGGAATATGATCGGGTGTGGAACGGCTGTTGATTTTTTTTTATGTATGGTGTAGGCTACAGTGTTTCTCCGAGGGGGGAGGGCACTAAAAAAAATTGGTGGGGGGGGGGGGGCGTACTAAAATTTCCAGGTGGGGGGGGGCGGACACTGTTAAAAGTATATATTTTCTATATAAATTCCATTTCGTTCGGGGTGGGGGGAAGGCAGAGATGCCTGGAAGAAACTCTGATGGTGTATAGTATACGGTTTATATGAGTAGTTAAAGAAAGCAATGACTAAGCTTTGTGATAACTTACCATACAAATCTAGTGTTATATCAATGGTTTTTGCTTTCTTAAGTCTTAATTACTAAACATTTAATAATTTAGAAATGTTGTCGAAGGGGAGAGTGTCTGATAAAATGGCCGTATTTAAGTCACTGTCAAAAAATATTAAGGCACTAACATTCGGGTTTTAAAATAAAGTATGCTGCATGCTAGTAACTGTTAAAGTAGGCTTATTAAATGAAAAAAAATTCGGTTCATGCTTAATTTTTAAGTGCAAATAGCACTATGTCAAGGGCGGTAAACCTACAGAATTCACGTTGAATAGATTTAACTTCAATCATCCCTGCAAATAGCTCTATGACAAGGGCGGTTAATCTGCAACTCTTGAGTAGCATGCAACTCTTTGGATAATAAAAATCGGATAAGTTCAAACTTTTTTTTAGAAACAAAAGAAATGTTAATAGCTCCTACACTGTACACCACACACATATATGACAAATACGAGAGTGTTTAAGTACAAGACATGTATGTGCTTGTTGTGGTTGGATCTAAACACATATCATGTTAAACCGTTGAATTGACAACAACCCCCCAGGTTCCTCCCCCCCTCCCTTCTGCTGTTTGTCGTGTAAGACCATCAAGACTGACATGATCCGATCTCATCCCAAAAGATTTCACCCGCCCCATCTTTCATGTGGTCACGTAGTCTCTACTCGTCTTGTCAACTTCATCAGCTTATTGGTGGCTTTGTTTGAATGAGTGTGTTCCTGATTGTGTTTCTGATTGTGTTCCTGATTGTGTTTCTGATTGTGTTTCTGATTGTGTTTCTGATTGTGTTCCTGATTGTGCTTCTGATTGTGTTCATTATTGTGTTTCTGATTGTGTTCATTATTGTGTTCATTATTGTGTTTCCGATTGTGTTTCTGATTGTGTTTCTAATTGTGTTTCTGATTGTGTTTCTAATTGTGTTTCTGATTGTGTTTCTGATTGTGTTTCTGATTGTGTTCATTATTGTGTTTCTGATTGTGTTCATTATTGTGTTTCTGATTGTGTTTCTGATTGTGTTCATTATTGTGTTGCTGATTGTGTTCATTATTGTGTTTCTGATTGTGTTCATGATTGTGTTCATTATTGTGTTGCTGATTGTGTTCATTATTGTGTTTCTGATTGTGTTCATGATTGTGTTTCTGATTTTGTTCATGATCGTTTTTCTGATTGTTTCTGATTGTTTCTGATTGTGTTCATTATTGTGTTTCTGATTGTGTTTCTGATTGTGTTTCTGATTGTGTTTCTGATTGTGTTTCTGATTTTTTTCCCCTTTTTCTCTACGACATGAACTAGAGTAGACCAATTTTGTACAATTTTTTTGTCCATCTCAGTCTCTGATTTTTTTCCCCACCATGGCACCGATTCTACGCCTACACTAACAAAGAGAAAACTGATTGTGTATTTTATTTATTGTGTATATATAATAAAATATCCTTTCATTACCCTAATTAAATTATGTAGATAATAATAAAACACTTGTGCCCCGTCTCAAATGGCTCAACATGTGAATAGAAACAAATTATATTTTGTTTTTTCTGAGCGGTATTTAATTTACGTTTTTTCTGGCTGAGTCCGGTTCCCCCCCCCCCCCCCCCCTCCCAAGTTTAGATGAAATCATTGATAACCTAAGGGTGAGCTAAATAAATCAAGACTTTCAAAAATCCGCTTTACCCATTGGCCACACCTTTCCATAATGCACTCTGAACATTGCAGTATTTAGGACGTGTTTCTAGACCAAAATATCCTGACGTAATCAATGCTTAATGATGTATGTCTAACTCCTCAGACACCAAGACCAAAGCTGAAGAATCCTTGAAGCGACAGAAGAACGTGTACCTCTTCTTCCGTCAAGCCGAGCGGGACTTCAAGGACGAGCAGAAGAAAAAAGAGAAGGCGGAGAAGAAAGCCAAGGAGCAGAAGATGAAGGAAGTCGTCCTCGAACAGCCCGCCAAACACACCCACATCCACACTGAGCTTTGAGCAGACACAGTTACCGCCCCTAGCTCGGCTCATTTAATTTTTTTGGAGTTTCGTCTTTTTATGTTATAATGACGTGACACGTTTTTAAATGTTTCTGCTGATGACGTGAGCGTGGTATGTTCACGTCTGGCGAGGCTGTGCATGTCAGATCTGAACTGTGTGTCCTCGTCTGTCATACGTGATCCAGCAATCTGACATGTCTTTCCTGGTCTGTCATACGTTATCCAGCAGTCTGTCAAAGTTTAGCTTAGCATTGCGTGATATTTGAGTAGTTGTCTGTTGTAGTTGTTTGAATGTATGGCTTGCTTTAATGTGGTTGTGGTTCAATTCACGTCATTTTATAACATGTATAATGTGGTTGTTGTTCAATTCACGTCATTTTATAACATGTATTATGTGGTTGTGGTTAAATTCATGTCATTCAAGCCTTGTCTGTTGTATTTGTTGTTAACACTCACGTCCTTCATAGCTAGGTGAATTGGCTGTGGTTTAAATTCAAGTATTTCACGAGCTTAGATAAATAGCAACCATTTTCGTCATCAACATCCACGTGACAAGATAGAAGCATAGAAGATCACAATAATTTGTACACAAGATTGTATGTGTTTTGTATATTGTATTTGTGTCGATTGTATTGTATATTGCGATGTATGATGTATCGTTCATCGTAGATTGTGGTACATAATGTGTACATCCATGAGAAACTGTGTACGATATTATGTTAATTGAACTAACTGGAGACTATATTCCAATAAAAATGTGAAGATTTAGTGTTTGAGCCATTTTACATGTCAACGAACTGTCTGAAAGTTATCTTTTACTAGTGCACGGATGTGTTTATTGGTTTTGTGGTAATGGTGTTTGATGATTGTGTAGGGGTGGCAGTGGCGTAGGGAGGTCGGGTGTCACCCGGTGCGGCACTTAATGGTGTCACCCCCCCAGAGGCATAGCGACCCTTACCGGCGCCGGAGGACAAACTTTCCAAACTTTCGATTTGCAACCCCCCTCCTCAAACTTTCAATTTGCACCCTCCCCTCCACCCTTCTCGGGATTTGTCAAATTTGCTCTTAAAAAACTTTTTAACACTCGAATGAATCATTTAATTAAGTGGAATTATCATTTTTCTCTATATATTTTGCTATTTTTTTGCCTTGGTGTCACCCCCTTAAATGGTGTCACCCGGTCCGCACCCCCCCCCCCCACCCCCCCCCCCCCGCTACGAGACTGAGGGGTGTTTGGAGATAGTGTAGGGGTGGTATTTGTTGAATGTATAAGAATGTTTTCTATTCGAGAGGTTGATGGAAATTATGGTGGGTTGCTCAAGAAGTAGGGACATATTTGATAAAATTAACATCTTATTAAGAATATTTGATTTTTTGTGGTGAAAATACAAAAGCTGTACGAAACAAAATACGTCAACTATTTTATCGACAAGACTGTACTATGGACTGTACTATGTCTTCTACTCCTTCTTGACTTCGTGTTGAATGCTCTCGTAATTTTTTCCTTAGTGGCTAGTACTGCTCTAATTACGTAGATGAATATTTGATAAAACATTTTTTTTACATACCTAAGAAAAAAAACCACAAATCGTATGTTAAATGTTAAGTCTAGGTACGTTTGTTTTATTTTTTACTTTAGAGTCCACGGCATACCCCTTGTTCAGTTTTTAGTCTGCTTAAAATATTGTATAAATTAAAGTTTGTTTTTGTTAGTAAAAAAAATATGTGTAAACCGCGCGCCATTTCTTTCGCATTCAATTTCTTTTTGGTTTTTATTCTTATGTACCCTGAGGGACATTAAAACCAAAACTAAACAAGAGTAAATATTTTAGAAAGAGAGAGCGAACGAGAGACCAGTTCTATTAAATGATTTGAAGCGAACGCTTTTAAAATGGGATTTTTCTGTTTACTTCTGTGAATTTATGTTATTTAAAAAGTAGAAATGAGAACGAAATAAAACAATACTGGCATTTATATATTTTAATCCTATCCAGCTTTTCAAGTGGTGTCTAAAAAAATTAAAATCGAAATGTGCTTACCTTTTCCTGATTTAATTTAGCTACGCACAATGGCGATGTCTGAAAAATTCTAGTTCCAATGTTTTAATTTCACATTCATCTGGATGCTTTAATAGGTGGGGGGGGGGGGGGGGATCTTGAAACGCCAGAGGTTATAGCCAAGATAATACTTATTGTAAAGAGATCTGTTAAGTCGTATGTTAAGCAGGACTGGTTAGTGTTTGGGTTATTGTAGTGGGTTGATAGATGTCTCAAGAAATAGTTGGCATAAGTAACCTGTAGTCATCGCCTCACAACAGGGTTTTTGGTGAAGCATTGGTCCTCTTCGCTAGAGTCGGTGGAACGATTTTGTGAGTTGTAGCTTGACTTTAGTTCGTTGATGTTTATCCACTTTTGCAGCCACGTACATCTCCAACTCATACACAACACATTAAACTTATCAACACAACACACACCACACTTTTCACCACAACACAAACTAAAGTTTTCAATACAACAACACACCACACACCATTCACCAACACACCACACAAGATTCACCAACACACCACACAACATTCACCAACACACCACACAACATTCACCAACACACCACGCACCATTCAAGAACACACCACACACCATTCGCCAACACACCACACAAGATTCACCAACACACCACACAACATTCACTAACATACCACACAACATTCACCAACACACCACACACCATTCACCAACACACCACACACCATTCAACAACACACTACACAACATTCAACAACACACCACACACCATTCACCAACACACCACACAACATTCACCAACACACCATCCAACAACACATCACACAACATTCACCAACACACCATTCACCAACACACCACACAGCATTCAAAATCACACTACACACCATTCAACAACACACCATTCACCAACACCACATCACCAAGACACCACGACATGACCCAGCACCAACCCTCTAATGCCTCACATCTTGCCTAAACTGCCGTCTCACAACTGACGGGATGATGACAGGCTTTGACTTCCTACTTCCGGTCAGGGGCAGATAACTCTGAATAATTGCATCGGAATGAGATCGCGCAAAAAAAATGCCTTCGTTTGAAAATAATTATAGGAAACTTGGGATACAAATGTCCAGGAATGACGTCACACTCGAAAAAAAGGGGTGTGACGGTGTGTGATGAAGGGGAGGGCAGGGTGTGCAGATGGTGCGACGTCACACTTTTGCATTATAAAAAAATCAATGTTAGAAAACAAATTTAAGCCGTTACCTCGCGATTTAGAAAACTGTTTTAATTAATTGTAATGGGAATTGATGTTGACAAAGTTAAGGCAAGGTTTTGGAAAAAAAATCGACGTTTTAATAGAAATTCAAGAATAGAAAATAGAAATTTAATAGACATTGCAAGTGCCTGCCTGCTAAATGTTGCTGATGTTGCTGATGTCTGCTGATGTTGCTAGTGCCTGTCTGCTGATGTTGCTGATATTGCTGATGTTGCTGATGTTGCTGATGTTGCTGATGTCTGCTGATGTTGCTGATGTCTGCTGATGTTGCTGATGTTGCTAGTGCCTGTCTGCTGATGTTGCTGATTGCTGATGTTGCTGATGTCTGCTGATGTTGCTGATGTCTGCTGATGTTGATGATGTCTGCTGATGTTGCTGATGTTGCTGATGTTGCTGATGTTGCTAGTGCCTGTCTGCTGATGTTGCTGATGTTGCTAGTGCCTGTCTGCTAGTGTTGCTAGTGCCTGTCTGTTGATGTTGCTGATGTTGCTAGTGCCTGTCTGTTGATGTTGCTAGTGCCTGTCTGCTGATGTTGCTGATGTTGCTAGTGCCTGTCTGTTGATGTTGCTAGTGCCTGTCTGCTGATGTTGCTGATGTTGCTAGTGCCTGTCTGTTGATGTTGCTAGTGCCTGTCTGCTGATGTTGCTGATGTTGCTGATGTTACTGATGTCTGCTGATGTTGCTAGTGCCTGTCTGCTGATGTTGCTGATGTCTGCTGATGTTGCTGATGTTGCTAGTGCCTGTCTGTTGATGTTGCTAGTGCCTGTCTGCATATGTTGTTGATGTTGCTGATGTTGCTGATGTCTGCTGATGTTGCTGATGTTGCTGATGTTGCTGATGTCTGCTGATGTTGCTAGTGCCTGTCTGCTGATGATGCTGATGTCTGCTGATGTTGATGATGTTGCTAGTGCCTGTCTGCTGATGTTGCTGATGTTGCTAGTGCCTGTCTGTTGATGTTGCTGATGTCTGTTGATGTTGCTGATGTTGCTAGTGCCTGTCTGCTGATGTTGCTGATGTTGCTGATGCTGCTGATGTTGCTGATGTTGCTGATGTTGCTAGTGCCTGTCTTTTGATGTTGCTAGTGCCTGTCTGCTGATGTTGCTGATGTCGCCGATGTCTGCTGATGTTGCTGATGTCTGCTGATGTTGCTAGTGCCTGTCTGCTGATGTTGCTGATGTTGCTAGTGCCTCTCTGTTGATGTTGCTGATGTTGCTAGTGCCTGTCTGTTGATGTTGCTAGTGCCTGTCTGCTGATGTTGCTGATGTTGCTAGTGCCTGTCTGCTGATGTTGTTGATGTTGTTGATGTTGCTGATGTTGCTGATGTTGTTGATGTTGCTGATGTTGCTGATGTTGCTGATATTGTTGATGTTGCTGATGTTGCTGATGTTGCTGATGTTGCTGATGTTGCTAGTGCCTCTCTGCTGATGTTGTTGATGTTGTTGATGTTGCTGATGTTGCTGATGTTGCTGATGTTGCTGATGTTGCTGATGTTGCTGATGTTGCTGATGTTGCTGATGTTGCTGATGTCTGCTGATGTTGCTAGTGCCTGTCTGCTGATGTTGTTGATGTTGCTGATGTTGCTGATATTGTTGATGTTGCTGATGTTGCTGATGTTGCTGATATTGTTGATGTTGCTGATGTTGCTGATGTTGCTGATGTTGCTGATGTTGCTGATGTTGCTGATGTTGCTGATGTTGCTGATGTTGCTGATGTTGCTGATGTCTGCTGATGTTGCTAGTGCCTGTCTGCTGATGTTGCTGATGTTGCTAGTGCCTGTCTGCTGATGTTGCTGATGTTGCTAGTGCCTGTCTGTTGATGTTGCTGATGTTGCTAGTGCCTGTCTGTTGATGTTGCTAGTGCCTGTCTGCTGATGTTGCTGATGTTGCTAGTGCCTGTCTGTTGATGTTGCTAGTGCCTGTCTGCTGATGTTGCTGATGTTGCTGATGTCTGCTGATGTTGCTAGTGCCTGTCTGTTGATGTTGCTGATGTCTGCTGATGTTGCTGATGTTGCTAGTGCCTGTCTGTTGATGTTGCTAGTGCCTGTCTGCATATGTTGCTGATGTTGCTGATGTTGCTGATGTCTGCTAATGTTGCTAGTGCCTGTCTGCTGATGTTGCTGATGTCTGCTGATGTTGATGATGTTGCTAGTGCCTGTCTGTTGATGTTGCTGATGTTGCTGATGTCTGCTGATGTTGCTGATGTTGCTAGTGCCTGTCTGCTGATGTTGCTGATGTTGCTAGTGCCTGTCTGTTGATGTTGCTGATGTCTGTTGATGTTGCTGATGTTGCTAGTGCCTGTCTGCTGATGTTGCTGATGTTGCTGATGCTGCTGATGTTGCTGATGTTGCTGATGTTGCTAGTGCCTGTCTTTTGATGTTACTAGTGCCTGTCTGCTGATGTTGCTGATGTTGCTAGTGCCTGTCTGTTGATGTTGCTGATGTCTGTTGATGTTGATGATGTTGCTAGTGCCTGTCTGTTGATGTTGCTGATGTCTGCTGATGTTGCTAGTGCCTGTCTGCTGATGTTGCTGATGTTGCTAGTGGCTCTCTGTTGATGTTGCTGATGTTGCTAGTGCCTGTCTGTTGATGTTGCTAGTGCCTGTCTGCTGATGTTGCTGATGTTGCTAGTGCCTGTCTGATGATGTTGTTGATGTTGTTGATGTTGCTGATGTTGCTGATGTTGCTGATGTTGCTGATGTTGCTAGTGAATGTCTGTTGATGTTGCTGATGTTGCTGATGTTGCTAGTGCCTGTCTGCTGATGTTGCTGATGTTGCTAGTGCCTGTCTGATGATGTTGTTGATGTTGTTGATGTTGCTGATGTTGCTGATGTTGCTGATGTTGCTGATGTTGCTAGTGCCTCTCTGCTGATGTTGCTGATATTGCTGATGTTGCTGATGTTGCTGATGTTGCTGATGTTGCTGATGTTGCTGATGTTGCTGATGTTGCTGATGTTGCTGATGTTGCTGATGTCTGCTGATGTTGCTAGTGCCTGTCTGCTGATGTTGCTGATTGCTGATGTCTGCTGATGTTGCTGATGTTGCTAGTGCCTGTCTGCTGATGTTGCTGATGTCTGCTGATGTTACAACTCTCCCCAACTTTGTATCAACCCTTCCAACTTTGCATCAACCCTCCCCAACCTTGTATAAACCCTCCCCAACCTTGTATCAACCCTCCCCAACCTTGTATCAAACCCCCCCAACCTTGTATCAACCCTCCCCAACCTTGTATCAACCCTCCCCAACCTTGTATCAACCCTCCCCAACCTTGTATTAACTCTCCCCAACCTTGTATCAACCCTCCCCAACCTTGTATCAACCCTCCCCAACCTTGTATCAACCCTCCCCAACCATGTATCAACTCTCCACAACCTTGTATCAACCCTCCCCAACCTTGTATCAACCCTCCCTAACGTTGTATCAACCCTACCTCTCCGCTTCACCTACCGTTCTAGCAAGCCCCCATAATGACGAGTTAAATCCAGCTGTGATCTATGTTCCGTACCCCGATGTTGTGAAACAGCCAACATCACAGGCAATCAATACTCTAGGTCATTGAACTTTGTGGCGTTTATTACAGAGACCTAACATTAACCCCCCCCCCCCCTCCCCCCCCCACACACACACACATACACACGGGACGGATGCCTTGCGCTAGAGAGCTGGACTGCTAACCCGTAAGTCTCGAGTTCGAATCCGGGTTCAAGTCAGTAGACCGTCCCTGAGTCCACCCAGCTCTGATGGGTACCTAGCTCACGTTAGGGAAAGTACAGGCGGCTGGGCATAGTGCTGACCACACTATCTCTTCATATGCCGGCGTCACAGAAACAAATGAACTCTACTTCACTTGCCCCGTAGACCGTCAGGTTTGAAAGGGAGCTTCACTTACTTACTTACTTACACACACACACGCACACACACACACACATACGCACGCTCACACGCTCTCTCTCTCACTCTCTCTCACACACACATACACACGCACACACCCTGTTGGTTGTCACGTGACCAAAACGATCATACAACTTTCCTTGTGCTTGTCCTTAGATAAAAGATTATACAAGCTAAATATTTTGTTTCGAAAAATTGACCTTTAAGCTCTTTGAAAGCTGAGCTTAAAGTGGACCCTCCGCCTAAGACAAGCTCAGGTCTTATCGCCCCTGTCCAGCACAGACCCAGCCTCAGAGTTTTCTCTCTCGAGAATCTGCAGCTTATTCCCCTTTATCGTGTTTACAGGAAGCTGTTCGAGTGACAGTGACGTCACCGGATAACCCCCATGTCTAAAAATATCCAATTTTCCGACCGAGATAAACAAGTTGAAAGCTAAAGGTAGCTCTCGTGTTTTATGGCGCGGGTACTAGTAATGATTCAATAGATCTACGCCTGGGGTAGAAGGGGTAGTGAAAAGGGGTAGGGGAGGGACGACCACCCCAGCACTTACAACAGTTATTTATAGAAATAACAAAACAAGTTCTTTTATCTGCCCTCGACATGTCGACACGCTTCGGTCTTTCAACATAGCATCCAGTAATCAGGAACAAGATGGAAGTGGGGGGGGGGGGAGGGATGGGGGGGGGGGGGAGGGAAGAGGGGTATTGTAAAATATTTTAGGCAGATTTTTCACGATAATAAAACGGATTCCCCATCCCACCCCGTTCTTGTTTTTGATATCCCCATTGTTTTATACCTTTTTAACCCCCCCCCCCCCCCTTTTCTCCCTTTCAAAACCCTAAGTACAATATGTCGTCTCCTTTACCTTGAAGTCATTTCAAGGCTAAAAAAAATCTATTGCGCACTTTCACCAGAACTTTTGACGGGCAGGTAGCTGGGTGTGACATACATGGTACGTTTTGGTATTTGTTCGTCATTAGGGCTGGGATCTTTTGACAAGTTGGCCAGTGGTGAGGGGATCTTTTGGCTAGATGGACTGTGGTGTAATGATCTTTTGACAAGTTGGCAGGATATGTAATGATCTTTCGACAAAGTGGCCAGTGTTGTAATGATCGTTTGACAAGATGACCATTGGTGCGGGGATCTTTTGACAAGTTGGCCAGTGGCGCAAACATCATACTTCCTTGCCATTAGTGTAAGGACCTTTCGACGGGCTCTTTAATGCTTCAAAGATCTTTAGTGCGAGATACACTTTAAACACAAACACCTCGATAAAACTGATCACAGTTGTGTCAAACAAAAAATTTCTTCAGGCCAGAACTAGGGATTCGATCCAGTTGAGTCAAAACCAAGAATCAAATCTAACACAGACGAACTACGGTGATGAAACTTTGATTAACTGGAACATACGTAGCACTGTAAAAATTAACTTTTACATTTTTAAAATGTTTATTTCGTTGTAAAGGTTCATTTAATTTACCTTGGCATGAAAAATAATAGCAAAAAACAACATACACTTGTACTGTACGTTCTATGTGGTTCCCAGAAAAGTAAGCAACGGAAAACTGCGCAAACAGAAAGATGATCAAATACTAGTAATTATACTAATACACTTTAATTTTGTTATATTTCGTGGAAAAGTGTTTCAATATGATACAATGTACATGTGGTCATTCTTTTTAATGTTTGTAAACGCTCGATTTAAAAACACAAAATTGCGCACTTGGTGTGTGCACGGCTTTCCGTTGCGAAACCTTCCGGTCACCTTAATGTGCGTGTTCGTCCATTACTGACATAATGTTTTTTGACAATTTTAAGTTAAGATTTAATTTTTTTTTCTTTTTTTTTTTTTTTTTTTTTTTTAAGTTAAGATTTAAAACTTTTTTTTTTTTTTTTTTTTTTTTTTTTTCTTTTTTTTTTTTGGCGTTTAATATTGTTCCTTCCACAAGTGGATAGGTTGCATGTTAAAAAATAAAAATGTAATACATAGTATAACATTAAAAAGATTTACAATGTCTTAATGTTCCTTCTGAATTTTTTGTTCCATGTTTCTTTGATTACTTTGTTCCGATTTCTTGGTTCCATTTGTTTCTTTCTTGATTTTGTTTCCGGTTTGCTATGACATAAAGTACAGGACAGTACAAACATGATCGCTTCTCTGTTTTTTGGCCTTTCTTCTTGTGCTTGATACGCTCTTGGTTTGATAATGGTTTATTCTTTGTTGGTAGTTGTACTTGGTGAGAGTGAGTAAGTATTGTTCATTGTGGTTTGAAGAGGAGTTTGCTGTTGTTGATGAGTCGATGGTTTTGAGCTTGGTGAAGTGTTGAGGTGGGCGACGTAGAGCTGTTGGCGAATGTTTATTTTGAGTAGATGATCTTGAGAGATGGTTAGTTGATTTGCTAGTGTTTTGACGGAAGCTTCCCACCTAGGATTTCTCCTAGGTCAGGGGTCGGCAACCTTTTGAGACAGAAGAGCCAAAATTTACAATTTACAAAATGTCCAAGTTTTTAAAGAGCCGCCAACATTTTTATATTATTATTATTATTAGTATGATCTTTAATTAGGATTTGATATATATATATATATATATATATATATATATATATATATATATATATATATATATATATATATATATATATATATATATATATAAAACAATGTATGTGTGTTTGTGTGTGTGTCGGTTTTTCTTTTATGCGTTACTACACCTTTCATCCGAGCGCCATGAAACTTGGAAAATTTGTTGAGAATACTCCCAGTGGGGTTGAGGTGCGATTTTTCTCTATATATGTTAAAAAAAAGTTGTATGCGGTTCGTCACAGTTTATCCGAGTGCCATGAAACTTTGGAGAGTAGATGAAAATACTCCCGAGAAGATTGTTGCGAAAAAAAAAAATTTCTTATGGGCGGCGCCCGGGTGGTGCATTTTTTGTCAATACACGTTTTGGCGCCCAGAGTTCCAGAGCGGCTATATTAGTACTTGGCATCCGTTAATCGGGCGTTCTGCATAGCGGGCAAGGGGTACTACTATATTCAGCGGCAAAACTGCAACAGACACAACCGCCGGCGCCTCGTCCATACGGCAACCCTGAAGCTCTATAACGCCTACATTGTGTTTTTTTGTAAGGCTGTACACGATAGACACAATGGGCAACAATACGTTCATTTTAAACAGCGCGATAGGCTATGGATACAATAGGTTGTTATAGTCGCTCACTAAATTGAATTAGGCTCGTCCGTCGGCGTCACTGCAGGGTGCGATTTGGCTATCCCGAGAGCACTAAGCGCCTACCTTAGTTTTAAGGAGCACCCTACAATACGACATTCGATAATTAAACCGAGCTAGGGGCTGCGCGACGCCCCAGCGGTAGTGTTATCTGGTTCACGAGAGCGCCACTTACCGTCGGTGACTGATTAACTCAAGGCTTTCACACAGCACGCCATGGTGGTGGGCGCTAGTGCCCCGATAAATATGATCCAAACACAGGCATTCTTTATATGTAAATAACTCAGATTTAGGAAACAAGGAAATATCGAGTCACTAAATATTCTAATAGAATGGCGAGTGTTTACTGTTTATAATTATTATTATATCGTTCATTACTGAGTGTCGCAGACTAATACTTTTATGAGCTTTAAAAATAAAATAAAATAATTATTTATATTTGTGCATCGAGCTGAAGAGCCGCATCTTGACATCAAAGGAGCCGCATGCGGCTCGCGAGCCGCGAGTTGCCGACCCCTGCCTTGACCTGGTGGTCGCGACCCACAGTTTTTTCAACATTATCTTATCCCGGATCGGGATCCAAAATTTCCAAGTTATTATGATAACCCCTGACAGTACGGGCAGTGTATTGAAGAGAAGGTGATCTTTTCTATAGGAAAAAAGAATGCTTATTTTTACTGCATTTTCGTTTTTAATATAGATAAAATAATACATTTAACAAGAAATAAATTTTTGATAACTTTAATTAATTCAAACTGTTAATTTTACAAAATTAATCTGTATTTCAATGAAATTAAAGCTCCTATTAAACAATGTGATTGCACAGTTTGTGTATTTTTTAAATTTTAATTTTAAGTTATTTCCCTTTCCATACGCTTTTTACTTTCTCGAATACGAAGTATAGAGGAAGTATTGTAATCGTGCAATAAATAAACCGGGAGTGATCTCCCCTAATCTTTCTCGAATATTCTTTTGCCTTATAAAAAAAAAACAATGTTAGAAAACGAATTTTAGCCGTTATTTCGCGTTTTAGAAAACTGTTTTGATAAATTGTAATAGGAATTGATTAAAATACTCTGTTCACAGAGTTCAGACAAGATTTTGGAAAAATATCGATGTTTTAAGAAAAATTCAACTGCAATTTTGAGGGGGGGGGGGGGGGGGGGGGGGTTGTAGACTGAGATGTGACGTCAATTTAGGGGGGGGGGGTCTGGCTTTTTGTGACGATGGGTGAGGGAGGGGAGGGGGGGGGGGGTAAAAATCGTCAAAAAAGCGTGATGTCATTTATGGATGACCCCCGGGATATAGACATGATTTTTGATCCATTTTAATTGCTTAAACTTTTTAAAATAGAATAGAACGCCAAAGAATATGTATAAGAGTGCGGAGTATAATTAGTACTTTACAAATTCATATTTGGTTGTTTTTTTTAGAAATCGAGAATAGCATAAATTACTACTTCCGGTCAACGGAAATTACTCAAAATTTGACAGAAGGCAGAGAATTAGAATTACTTACAAGTGAAAATTCGTTTATCTATCCGAAACAGTAATTAAGTTATATGCTTTTGAAAAAAAACAAAAGTAGAATAAGTTCCACTTCCGATTACCGGAAAGGGCTGAAAAGTTGATACAGAACGACACATTTTGATATAATACTTGTGTATGGAATTTCATCAACCTAGCTGTAACGGTACTCAAGTTGTCGTGTTCACAGACACACACACACACACACACACACACATACACACACACGGACAAAATTGCTAAACTATGTTTTTACTACTCATGGAGGCCTAGCGTTAGAACCACCCTAAGCCAGGGGTCGGCAACCTTTTGAAGCGGAAGAGCCAAAATTTACAATTTTCAAAATTTCAAATATGTTATCTTTTATTAAGATTATTAGTATTTGTTCAGGGAGCTGGAGAGCCGCATCTTGATATCAAAAGAGCCGCATGCGGCTCGCGAGCCGCAGGTTGCCGACCCCTGTCCTAGGTGGGTGTCGTCAGAGTGTTAGTGAGTTTGTTGGGAGCGAGGTAGATACGTTTGACGTAGTAGATGAGTTCGATTTGTTGAGCAAGGTAGTTGCGTTTGACGTAGTAGATGAGTTCGATTTGTTGGCGATAGACAGACCTCCCACCTAAGATTTCTCCTAGATGGGTGTCGTCAGGCTGAAAAATAAAAGATTGAAAAGTTAGCCACTCGTACATTTGAAGCCACCCAATACAAGTACTGGGTGACTCATCTCGAGAGCGTGAGCGTTCGAGGGATGTGTGGGAGCAACCCCACAGCGGTCGTTGGCGAGATTTGCGTGAGTTAGAGTAGTAGATTTGACCGCCTCTCGACCCCGGTAGCCAGCCCTAAAAAGGGCTGACCAACCAAATGGCTAAGATCCGTGTAGATCCATAACAGATACTACACTTTGATCTTAGCCAAAAGTTTAAGTTAAGATTTAAAACTTGACAGTAACACAATCAACAGATTTGACAGTATTGTAATAAAGTGAAATGAATGTACTCTTATTTATTTCTTTGTTATTTGAAAAATTGTATTGTATAGGACTTTTTTACATTTTTAAAATTAAAAAATTGTAATAAAATACAACTACAACTTGAATTTTTTTTTAAATTATTTATTTTTCGCTTTCGATTATTTTTCATAAAAACGGCAACACTTGACCAGAAGTATTTTATTGAGCTAAGACGAGTAGCTTACTGGGTACGAACTCTAAACGAGGATTATCTCCCCTTATTCGTGTCCATCTGGGCTGTAAAGTTTGAAAGCATCATCAGAGAACACCGTCTCGTCTTCCGGATACTATCTAGTTATCTCCCATATTGCTATGGCTATTGCTATGGCTTAAGTCAACTTTAAGATTAAACTTCAGATACAACTGTGATGTCGTTGGTGATACATTTTTTTCCTAAAAATTTGCATTTAAAAATCGCTATATTTGAAACATCAACACGTAGTTCTAATTATATACATGCGGGTAGACAAACGAACAGTGTGGTTAAATAAAATGTTTTACAAAGTAATAAATCCAGAAATATTTTTATTGGTTTTATTCAATGATATGACGTCATCGTGAAACGTGTGCGTGAAGACGGTTGTAAAAAAATGGTCATCAAATTGTTTACATCAAATAGTGTACATCAATTGTTTTAATACATGGAATTTTTATTATCAAGTGTACAAATATCAGGTTTACAAATATAGAGGTTTTATTTTTTTTCATGAAACGACATTACATGGGAAGTCGTGTTCATTGCAAGATCCAAAATCTATTTATATAATTTGTTTTTAATAAGTCAATAACATACAAATCTAATCCCATTGATATAATTTGGTTTGAAGTCAATAACATACAAAACTGTCATAGAACATATATACAGGAGGCGAGTGTAAGACATTTATAAAACATTCAGCTGTAAATAACAGACTATTTTAGAGGACCCTTGGCTACAAAAGCTACCTTTCTACATCTGGCTCAAAAAGCTACCTGTCTACACCTGGCTCAAAAAGCTACCTGTCTACACCTGGCTCAAAAAGCTACCTTTTTATATCTGGCTCATAAAGCTACCTGTCTACACCTGACTAAAAAGCTACCTATCTACAACTGGCTCAAAAAAGCTACCTGTCTAAACCTGGCTCATGCAAGCTACTTGTGGACACCTAACCACAACTTCCTTTTGTTACTACTCTCTCATATAATCTGTGTACACAAGGACTTTCCAGTAGTTACCACTAGCTCATACTGTGTACACGAAAACCTAGTTGTTAGCACTCTCTTACACAATCTGTGTACACGAAAACCTTCTATTTGTTACCACTCGCTCACACTGTGTACATGAAGACCTTTCATTGTTTCAGACCAGCAAGTAACAGACACTATTGGACACTAAACAATATACCTCGCACTGAAAGTTGCCATCTCTAATCTCATACACAAACATCTAATTGTAAAAGCAGTTATCACATTGTAAATTGATACAGTAACACAACCATAATATTACACTGTTTTTTTTTTCGCAGCAAAAGAAAAATGTCAAAGAATTTCTTTTACTCACAAATCATCACCAAAAAAGAAATAAAACATTTAAATCTGCATTTTAACCATCGTCATCAATAACTGTTAATTTGCCCTCGCATATGAATAATATTAAGTTGAGTAAAAAAAATAGATCTTGGTCGTTAATCTTCCTTCTGAAAAGTTAACGACTTCCTTCCCTTTAATTATATTTTATTACTTCCCCTGCTAAGGCAATAACAAAACATTCACTCTGCACTTGAGCATAAAAAAAGATAGAGCTCAAACTCAAATTACTGCACAAAAAGTGCTTTTTTTGCCTTATATATTATGAACATTTAATCTAGAAAAATGGCTTTACATACAAAGAAGGGAGAAAACTCGAGCAATGTACTTATAGCTTATTTCCCCTATTACGTTAATCTCTTTAGTGCATGAAACTATTCTGGAACCTCCGTGAAGACGACGGGTGATTGCCAAAAGTTCCATGTAACAAAATCAACCAATTAATTCCACCGCACTCGCAGTTGTTGACTTTCCAAAGCGGTCTAAACCGAAAGCAAAAACTCCAGACATGCACAGAGAAAAAATGGGGAAAATTTGAAGAAAAAAAAACAACTTGAAAGGAACTGTCGACGTTGGCAAGATGGTTTCCAGTTTGTTTACACACACTTGAAGGTTCGACTAAAGTACAATGGCCGTGGTGTGGGGGTTCTGGTCTGTGGATATTTATGGGACATGATGGCTGTAACAAAACATGATCAACATAAGACGTGCATTGTAAAGTCGGGCTATTTGTTTTTAAGTATTGGGGGGGGGGGGGGGGGGGGAGATGAACTGCGCGGCGGGTGTGATGAGTGTTGTGTATGAAAGCGAGACAAAAGATCTGTGCCAGATTTTAAACTTTTAAACTTGGCGAGCATTTTGGTGCAATGCGGTGGGCCTTGCTGTTAGTGTATGACATCTTGTCAACAGTCGGGTTGTCTTGTCAGGTTAGTCAACAATCGGGTTGTCTTGTCAACAGTCGTGTTGTCTTGTCAACAGTCGTGCTGTCTTGTCAACAGTCGGGTTGTCTTGTCAACAGTCGGGTTGTCTTGTCAACAGTCAGGTTGTCTTGTCAACAGTCAAATAGTCGGGCATACAACTGCTAACCTAAGTCTCGAGTTCCAATCCGGGCTAAAGTACGAAGAATGTCCTTGAGTCCACTCAGCTCTGGTGGGTACCCGACTCATGTTATAGAAAGAAAAGAATGTTGGGTATGGTGCTGAACACACTATCACTTCATATGCCCAGTTCACCGAAACAGGTGAACTCTACTTCACTTGCGCCTTGGCCGTTCAGGTTTGAAAAGGGAAACTGACTTTATTTTCTACCTCTCGAACGCAGCTAAAACTAGTGAAATGTTTTACTGTTACGAAACCTTGCAGGAGCTAATTATTTAAAAACTAATTTACCTAATCTCGTCATGTTGTAAACACCCTACCCCCCCCCCCCAACCCCCCACCCCTTCCCTGGCAGTCCATTTCTGTAGGCAATCTAGAACGTCGTTACGTCAAAAAAAAGTTACAAGACTTTATTTTTTTTATAGAAAAGCGTAGCGCAAAACAAGTTGATTTAAACTTTTTAAAATATTAAATTAGAAACATTGATAAACAACTGCACAATTTATTTAAATATTATTTGGAAAGGAATTTAAATAGACAATAAATAACACACAGACACTGACATATCAAATAATACGTAGTCGTGTACGTACCATCGGTAAATACAAATATATGAATACATCTTAAAACAATAGTGAATCAATTAAATACATGATTTACAAACCGTATGAAAGACAAAAATATATCTCCTCTTTAAGCCAGAGATGAACCTTCTCTACTCCTTAGAGGGTTATCCCGCTTTAGGTAGGGGTTGGAGGTCAGAGGTCACGAAGTTCAAGTTGTGCGTCACCGAATTGGTCCAAAATTAAATACCAAAAAAAAAATGTACACATTAAAGTTTGTAATAAAACAATATCAGGGGTCAAAGGTTAACATTGTTACATTTGACTAGAATGTGTCTCTTAGTGCCGGGAGTTACTCTGGTACCGTGTCGAAGGATGAAATTCTCCGGTTGATTTGTGGAATAGCTGAGTTCAGGCTGACCCCGTAGATAAAAATAGCGTTTTTCATCCGCACCTGTCTCTTGTTGGAGCCGCCTCGCATCCACTGCTTGAAGGCCTCCCGGATCTCCTTGTTGAAGAACCCGTACAGCAGCGGGTTGATGGCCGAGTTGGCTAGCAGCAGCCAGAAGGTCAGGTCCCGTGCCCAGACAGGAACTACGTGTTGCCGGGCAGACAGCAGGATGCCCACGACGGTGTGCGGCAGCCAGCAGATCAGGAACACGATGACCAGCAGTCCCAGCCAGCAAGCCGCACGACGGTCCTGCTTGACCAGTAAGTTCTTGGCCAGTTCCTCCCCGTCTTTGCTGGGTCTAAGCGATGTCTTCCTCGGCGCCCAGCTGAACCGTCGACCGCCCGAACCTAAACTGGCACTGTTGGAAAACGCCGGGACGGAGGTTGACGCTCTGAGCAGCACGGGTCCCGCTGAGTTCCGCCTGGGGTAGGTGTATCTCATGTAGTTCGGCCGGTGGCCCAGCCCTGTTAACAATTCAGCGTACTCTTCCGTCGCCGAACTTAAATCTTGAACGGAGGAAAGAGAATTTCTTTTATCACTGGAGAAAAGTTTATCTGAGGAATTCAAAGAACGGCGGATTTGTATTTTTTTCCTACCCAGAATGCCCACGTACAAGCTGCAGTTGAGGGTGAGCATGGCGACCAGGGGCAGGAGGTACTGGATGGCGGAGACGATGGCCACGAAAGAGATGCTGTGGGCGAAGGGGAGCTCACAAGACGGGAAGAGATGAACGCTGGAGTTCATGTCCGTGGAGTTGGATTCCGGGGAATCTTGGATGAAATAGTCCCACACGATAACAGGGATGACCTGAACAGCGAACCCGACAAACCAGACACAGCCGACAGCGATGAAAGCGTTTTTTTTCCGCCGTCGTGTGCGGTAGGAGAAGGGGTAGTGTATGGACCACCACCTGTCCCCTGTGACCAGTAGCAGGCTCAGCAGGGACACGTACAGCGCCGACTGGCGGACCACCAGGTAGAACCGGCACCAAACAAAGGGCAACCACTCCACCGCCCCTTTCAACTGCTGCACCGTCGCCACGAACATACACACGCCGATAATCAGGTCAGCTATGGCCAAGCTGGCCAGATAAATATTTTTGCAGCTCCTCAAAGATTTCTTGACTTTGAACATCCAGAGGACGATGACGTTGAAAGAGAGGGTCGAGAAGGCCAGGAACACCAAGGGGATGGCTTTGAGCCACACCATGAGGAATGTTGGTCTAGGTTCGCTCTCTTCGGCCATCAATGTCGGCGCGCATGGGTATTGGATGCCTAACATCTCGCCCGATTACTTCCGGGGCAGCTCAGTAAACATGGCCCTACAAATGTCTAACTCACGCGTACAGAACTGGGACATTTCAATACTTCTACTCAGCCTCTTGATAACACAACCAGTTCTTTTCTCGACTCCTGGTTTTGATCGTACGTAATTAAATTAACAATTTTTGCGTGATATCTTCTAATGAATTAATTTAATTTATTAATTAATTCAATAATCATTGTCCACAGTGTAGTAATTGTTTTCGTGAATAAATTAACCTATGTATTCAGCGTGATATACCCCCAACACAAAGTTAAATACCATTCAAGTTTGATACTACTATGAACATAGACTGGCTCTTTAAGTTTAGAGCTTTGTTTACCAGATAGAGTATCAAGGCGGTCTATAGCAACATGCAGGTGTTGTTGTGATGGTGCCTCGCCTCTCCGGCCTCAGGTATATGAACATTCATATCCAGGTGGGCAACTTGACAAAATTCTCTTCTTCAGTTACAAGAGAGTTTCAGAATAAATTTAGCTCAGTGCTCTTTTAAATAACTTTTATTTCGCCGTGATAACTAAGGTCAGCGGTTATGGGAGGTCAAGGTCACAACCCGATCCTGGAGGAAACCCTAAAGTGAGATCAGCTTACAAGGCCTCCTTCCTCCGACGATGAAGATGTATGGGGTCAAGGTCAAGGTCAAACCGATCACAAAACTGAAAAGAAAAAAAAAATTGTAAGATTTCCTACCGAAAATATTAATACGAAATGTTGATAGTTTTAGAGAAAAACAGTTCATATAGTACCAAAAACATGTGGTATACCAAATCAGACTTCCAAAATGTTTTGTATGTGTAAGTCACTATTACGACTTGCGTAAACTGTTTACAATCTAAAACTGTGCTTTACAGCGCCCTGTGGTTGTACGGGCACCCACAAAACGTGAGGTGTTGTTATACGGTGGGGGGGGGGGGAGAAGGGGGAGTCAAATGGGGGAGGCGCCAAGTTGGAAGGTTATGTGAGTTTATACATATATGTGGCGTTTTATGGAGCTTATAAAACTATCCAATCATTAGTGTAATCTGATGGGTTTATGACAAAATAAAACAAATAATTGATCAAGTAACCTCAGTGACGCCCCCCCCCCCCCCCCCCCCATCTCTGCCCACAAGACTAACGACATTCGTCTACAACAGGTTACTGTACGCGCTGATGTATTGTTTACATACGGTCACAGATGCGGGTCACGTGTGACCTGTGATATCACCAGAGGTCACGCTTGACCCTTGTCCACGCAAGTGACGCGGTCGTTTAAACCCAAACGGCCCTGACACGCCCACACCGTGTCTAAGTGATAACGCGTGTGGTCGTGTCGATAGTGTGTGTGTACCACGTCCTCGAGATACGGCAAGGTCGGGAGATCGAATCACGGAATAGATAACATATTCTGTCTATGTTTTGGACATGGCTAATTCAAATTTTGAAACTATCGACATTTTGTTTATTAACTTGGAATCAATTTTATATTAAAATAATACAAGTTATTAATTATTATTGACAGTTATTGAATAGCCAACTTCTTGTTGCGTATATGTTACACAGTGTAAACGTTATGTGTCATCCCGTATATGTCATATGACGCTAGAATCACTATAGCAAGTTATGTGATACGTGTCCACGTCCAAAAATGTACGTCTGCATGCCGTGTAAAGACAAAACCCTCCCGATAGAGAAAAAAACTCTAGCTTGATCCCACCCCATTAATAGAAAAAAATTGATCCAGCGCCCATATCTCTAAGCATCTTGTGAAGACGATCGAGATCGATGATTAATAGTACATTGAAACTAGTAACGCTGTTCTAAAAATGTCCCATATTTTAAACCATTTTAAATACAAAAAAAAATAATGTAAACACTATTTTAATATCCCATTTTGTAAAAAACTAATCACGTGACACCCCACACAACAACATCAGTAGCGGGTAGATCCAGATGTCGCAATCAGTTGAGCTGACAGTCATCGAACTGAGCTGTTGTCAGCGTTTGTTTACATGTTGCATCAGCGTCAACTTAAACCAAAGGGAAATAACTCATCACATCCAGTTCTTTCCCTTTACAAGAATACTAGTAAAACGATAACTAGAACCACAGCTAAGCATAACTAGAGCTATGTAGCCTAATGTTATCCACAGACACACGGGCTTTACTTAACCTGTACACACAACACACAGAGACACGTGTGCTCGTGTAGCACACACGTTGACCGACGAATCACGGCGATACAGCTGGCCTGTCGTTACACACGTGGACATGATGGAGGACACCAGACGATTAACAACATAAAGCGGAGCAAACACTGTCAGGATCTCTCCACGTGTCGGTGGTAATTATGTCCCTTACGGCAGACACAAATAGTAATTATGTCCCTTTGTTTGATATGGCGCACATAAATAAAAGACACTTTTTTTTTTTTAAGTTTCAATGTATCAGTGATATAATAATGGAGATTGAAACGATGCAATAAAATATTTTTCTACTAATGCATATGTTAAGAAAAAAAAAATTGAGTGACGTGAATTTTAGAATTGAAATTTAGTAAAAAAAATATATAAATGATATAATAGAAATTTAGAAAAAAATTATATACTTGATACCATCGAAATTTAGGATTATTTTTTTTTACCTCAGCAGAATTAAAACCAAAATTTAAAAAATCCGTGAATGACCCGTGCATCACCAAGTCCACCTTATGAAATAAAATCAGGAAACGTTCACTAACTCTGGAGGAATCAGAAGCCACTGGTTCAGTTCTCCTAACTGGCTGGATTTGCCTGATGTCTTTGGCCGAGATCTGCCGCCGCTTCCGTTATTTATAGAACCCATCTATTCATAGACAGCAATCAGTCATGTGATATTATTGTGGGTTACCTTGGTTTATTTTTGTCAGCGATGCATTCTTTCAAGACACACCTTGATCGGGAGTACTGCATGAACCATCGAACTTCGATCTTCACACATCCCTCCGATCACAGGTGAGGGGGTAGGAAGAGGTTGCAGGTTAGGGGTGGGGGTGGGTAGAGTCAATGAGTGCGATGAGATAAGCTGGGACAAGAGTTTGACGAGAGCGCATGCGTGAATGTAAACATGTTTAAAAACTACTCGCCAGCGTCCTTGAAGTTACGCGTGAGTTCACCTGCGCGTGTGGAGGCTGGGAGTTTACCTGGGGTGGGTGGGGGGGGTGGACTAAACCGCGCACGGGGCTGAACCCGCGGACATGTGGTTAGGATTAGGATTAAACCGATTACACGACGTAACGACATTAACCCTTAATGGATCCAAACTACGTTACGTGGGGAAGCCCCGGAATTATCTTGTAACTTTACACGGAGGGCTAAAAATAGAAGTTAATGTTAACGACGTAACATACTAAAATATTTAAAATTTGCAAAGTTTTTATAAAAAAAAATGAAGAATACGAAATTTTTTTATTGTGAAGAAGCGCGGTTTAGGAAGTGCAGAACGAAAGGGTAGGGCGCTAAAAGTCGCAGAAATTCTTTCGCGGTTTGTTTCTAATGGCGCTGCCATTGTTGGGGTAGAGAGGAAACATACGCACCGCTGGGGTGGAGGGTTACTAGGGTGCACTCGATGAACCTGAGACTCTTAGTACTGCTGGGTACTGTTTTCGGCCAACGCACTGAGGTGAGCCAGTTGGTTTTCTTTTAGACGTACTCTGTTGTTAGGATGGAGAGTGGTAGCCGTTATTTGATGCCACGTGGGGTGGAGCGGTGTCGCTTGTTTTTATATCATGTGATTCAGTGTCACGTGGGTTTTTTTGTTGTCACGTGGTTTCGTGTCACGCTGTTAGGTGTTACGTGGTTTGGTGTCATGTGGTTCGGTGTTGTGTGATTATCACGGGCACCCACGCACACATTCACACACACACAAACACGCACACGCACACATAAAAACAAAATCCCAGAAACAGTTCTGGTAATCAGACCATGGAGCAGCCGACACAAAAACAAACGTCAAACTTGACTAGCTGGTCAACTAGCTGGTCAACTAGCTGGTCAACTAGCTGGTCAACTGGCTGGTCAACTGGCTGGTCAACTGGCTGGTCAACTGGCTGGTCAACTGGCTGGTCAACTGGCTGGTCAACTGGCTGGTCAACTGGCTGGTCAACTGGCTGGTCAACTGGCTGGTCAACTGGCTGGTCAACTGGCTGGTCAACTGGCTGGTCAACTGGCTGGTCAACTGGCTGGTCAACTGGCTGGTCAACTGGCTGGTCAACTGGCTGGTCAACTGGCTGGTCAATTGGCTGGTCAACTGGCTGGTCAACTAGCTGGTCAACTAGCCACCCAGCACATGTTGATTATATAACTTAGCAAGGCCATTGGCTGTCTCAAAAACATTTATTTCATTACAACAAAATTAGCAATTAGCTAAAAGTTGAAGCTAAGAGATGTATTTACTATCTTTATAATGAATCATAGATGCCCTATGAAGTTAAACATATGTACAAACTTAAGCCAAATTTAAAATTCTTCACTTCTGCTTATAAAACCTAATACCAGTGTATTTAACGTCATCAACTCCACATAATTATTTTATTTTAGTTCTTATTTTTAATTTTTTTCCCTGTTCCAGACAATTCCAACGATCCATCAGTGCCAATAGAAAACAACACCGCGACGAAACGAAACAAAAAAGCCTGAGGCGTTTATTGTTTCTGCACTTACTTTTCAAATCAGTTTTTTTTAAATGTGGGGAGGGTGTAGTGGGGAGGGTTGAATAGTTAAATTACAGTAGTAAGTCGATCAACCTGCATCCACTTTTTAAACCTGTTGTTGCCGACTTGTTTATTTGATGCCTGCTGAAACTATTTATCTTGTTTTTCAAACTCTCAGGTTTCCGGCAAAGCAAAATAGAATTTTTGTAAACTAAAACAAAGTACCCAGGTAAATGTTATAAATAAAATTTAGATTTTATACCGCCACATGGCCTAGGGTGACGTAACCAACCTTCCGGCCGAACACAGCGTCCGTTGTTGATTCCAGACTGGTCTGAAGTCGTCTGGCACTAACATTTTTAACATGGCGTAACCACAGACGTCGTGGTGACGTCAATATGACGTCAGTTTTCCCGTTGAACTCTTTAGTAATAACCCAAATCCTGACACGAATAAAATGTATACCGAAACACCTCAATCCAGGTTCGAATGTAGCATAAACGAACTTTTGTAAGACTGTGATTAGAATTAGTTCAATTCTAAATTTATCTGTACACTGGCCAATCAAAGCGAAGCGTTTTTACATCCAGTATTTCTTTCAGGGAGGGTGGGGAGACGGACGGTCTAAATTTTCCGGGGTGGGGGCGACGCTGGTAAATGTATATTTTCAATATATTCTATTTTATTTGTTTGTGGGTGTGGAGGAGGTAGACGTTCTTTAGGGGAGGGCACCGAAGAGATACTTGAGAGAAACTCTGTTGACATCTAATTCTGTATTTCCATTATTAACGCAAAATGTGCTTTTATGTAGGTCTAATTGCTTTATTACTAACCCTGATCACCAACCCTCACCCTATGCATTAACTTAATCATAACCCTAATGCCTAAACCCTTAAGCCTAAACTTATTCTATTGCATAACTTAAACCCTAATATCTAACCTTAAACCCTAAACGTAACGTCTAGCCCAAACCCCAAACCCTCTAATCCCTAATACAAAGCCTGACCTTAATTCCTAATCTCTAAAAAAAGCGATGATCGAGGAAATACCACCCAAAATTGCAATTAACAACGACGAAGAACCCAACCGTTGAAACGAATTTACAAATATTTTGAAACAAAATTGAATCCATCAAAACACTAGTTACATAACCCCTGTTATATAACGTGCAATATCCCTTAGGATAAAACATTACAAGGATAAGAGCCGGGGATGAAATTTTTTTTGGCTTTAGTTTTCTTACAGAATTTAAAATTTTATACTTAAAGTCATCAAAATAATTAATTAAATTAATTAAAAATCTACGCTGAACAATAATTATTAGTCTCATCATTCGCCTTTTCACACAAAAATTTTAAAACACTAACTCATTGTATCTACAAAAAAATATTTTAAAAAAAATGTTCATTGTTCTGTTTATAGATTGAATCAAAGATTTTAAAACAAACAGTACTAACTGACAAAACAAAACAAAAACAACAACTAATCCATTTTAAAAAACTAGATTATGAAGTCTATATAAAAACTGTCAACGGTATCTAGAAAGATATAATATGCTAATTTATTTTTGCATCTCATTTTCCGTTCAATCCCCATAACTCAATTTTCTTCTCATTAGCTTCTCAATTTATCTCAGCTTATATTCGATGTTGAGGGGTGGGGTGTCTTTATAGATCCCAGCCCCACCCCCTGACCCACAGCCTCGGTCTGGTGTCTGGATAAATGAGGGGAGTAATTGGTAGAACGAGATTGTCGTGAGACGGCGACACGTCTGGAATAGTTTACACGCTACGTCAGGGATTCTTATGTTGGTGGTGCTGGATCGGGGGTTTTGTGGTGCTACATCAGGGATTCTCATGTTGGGTTCTGTGGTGCTACATCAGGGATTCTCATGTTGGGTTCTGTGGTGCTACATCAGGGATTCTCATGTTGGGTTCTGTGGTGCTACATCAGGGATTCTGTGGTGCTACATCAGGGCCTCTCATGTTGGTGGTGCTAGATAGGTGTTCTGTGGTGCTACATCAGGAGTTCTGTGGTGCTACATCTGGTGTGCTGTGGTGCTACATCTGGTGTGCTGTGGTGCTACATCTGGTGTGCTGTGGTGCTACATCTGGTGTGCTGTGGTGCTACATCAGGGATTCTATGGTGCTACATCAGGGTTCTCATGTTGGTGGTGCTGGATCGGGGGTTCTGTGGTGCTACATCAGGGGTTCTCATGTTGGGTTCTGTGGTGCTACATCAGGGGTTCTGTGGTGCTACATCAGGGGTTGTGTGGTGCTACATCAGGGGTTCTGTGGTGCTATTCAGGGGTTGTGTGGTGCTACATCAGGGGTTCTGTGGATTTACATCAGGTTTTCTCATGTTGGTGGTGCTGAATCAGGGGGTTCTGTTGTGCTAGATCAGGGGTTCTGTGGTGCTATTCAGGGGTTGTGTGGTGCTACATCAGTGGTTCTCATATTGGTGGTGCTACATCAGGGATTCTGTGGTGCTACATCAGGGGTTCTGTGGTGCTAGATCAGGGGTAATGTGGTGCTAGATCAGGGGTTCTGTGGTGCTAGATCAGGGGTTCTCTGGTGCTACATCAGGGGTTCTGTGGTGCTACATCAGGGGATCTCATGTTGGTGGTGCTACATCAGTGGTTCTGTGGTGCTACATCAGGGGTTCTCATGTTGGGTTCTGTGGTGCTACATCAGGGAACATGTGGTGCTACATCAGGGATTCTCATGTTGGGGCCTGTGGTGCTACATCAGGGGTTCTCATGTTGGGTTCTGTGGTGCTACATCAGGGGTTCTCATGTTGGGTTATGTGGTGCTACATCAGGGGTTCTGTGGTGCTACATCAGGGGTTCTCATGTTGGTCCTGTGGTGCTACATCAGGGGTGCTGTGGTGCTACATCAGGGGTTCTCATGTTGGGTTCTGTGGTGCTACATCAGGGGTTCTCATGTTGGGTTCTGTGGTGCTACATCAAGGGTTCTCATGTTGGTGGTGCTACATCAGGGGTTCTGTGGTGCTACATCAGGGGTTCTGTGGTGCTACATCAGGGGTGCTGTGGTGCTACATCAGGGGTTCTCATGTTGGGTTCTGTGGTGCTACGTCAGGGGTGCTGTGGTGCTACATCAGGGGTTCTGTGGTGCTACATCAGGGGTTCTGTGGTGCTACGTCAGGGGTGCTGTGGTGCTACATCAGGGGTGCTGTGGTGCTAGATCAGGGGTGCTGTGGTGCTAGATCAGGGGTTCTGTGGTGCTACATCAGGGGTTCTCATGTTGGGTGCTGTGGTGCTACATCAGGGGTTCTGTGGTGCTACATCAGGGGATATCACGTTGGTGGTGCTACATCAGGGGTTCTGTGGTGCTACATCAGGGGTTCTGTGGTGCTAGATCAGGGGTGCTGTGGTGCTAGATCAGGGGTTCTGTGGTGCTACATCAGGGGTTCTGTGGTGCTACATCAGGGGTTCTCATGTTGGGTGCTGTGGTGCTACATCAGGGATTCTGTGGTGCTACATCAGGGGATCTCATGTTGGTGGTGCTGGATCAGGGGTTCTGTGGTGCTACATCAGGGGTTCTGTGGTGCTACATCAGGGGTTCTGTGGTGCTACATCAGGGGATCTCATGTTGGTGGTGCTGGATCAGGGGTTCTGTGGTGCTACATCAGGGGTTCTGTGGTGCTACATCAGGGGATCTCATGTTGGTGGTGCTGGATCAGGGGTTCTGTGGTGCTACATCAGGGGTTCTGTGGTGCTACATCAGGGGTTCTGTGGTGCTACATCAGGGATTCTGTGGTGCTACATCAGGGGATCTCATGTTGGTGGTGCTGGATCAGGGGTTCTGTGGTGCTACATCAGGGGTTCTGTGGTGCTACATCAGGGGTTCTGTGGTGCTACATCAGGGGTTCTGTGGTGCTACATCAGGGGTAATGTGGTGCTACATCAGGGGTTCTGTGGTGCTACATCAGGGGTTCTGTGGTGCTACATCAGGGGTAATGTGGTGCTACATCAGGGGTTCTGTGGTGCTAGATCAGGGGTAATGTGGTGCTACATCAGGGGTTCTGTGGTGCTACATCAGGGGTGCTGTGGTGCTAGATCAGGGTTTTCATATTGGTAGTGCTGGATCAAAGGTTTATATCCTGGTGATGCTAGATCAGGGGTACCCATACTAGTGGTGCTATATCACTATGGTGATACATGAAATAAAGGAACTTTAATAATACTTTTATAAAACTTGTATAAAGCTGTATCGTACAACATCCTTCCCCCTTCTACTGTCACTGGAGTGTTTTTAAAAATAATCTCCAAGTACAAGTTTCATTGTAGCGAAAATATTTTCCTCGAGAGAGACATGTCAGTGGACTTTAAGAAATTCGTCCACAACAAAAGAATAAAAGTAAACTAAAGTGATTACCTTCAGCACTATCTAATTAGTAAAGTGATTATCTTGTACAGTAACTAATTAGTAAAGCTATTATCTTCTACGGAAACTAATGGCAAAGCGTAATTAAAAGAAGGGTAAAGACCAACAAGACCGACCTTGACCTATGAGATGAGTACGTTGCTCAACAACTCCCTGAACTTTCAAAACTACAATTTAAATTGTACTTGTTTTTTTCTTAGGTCAGGTTTCGTAATTAGTTTTTTTTTAAATTTAGCTTATTATCTACCAATCAATACATAAAGGTATGTTTATTTATCGATACTAATATAACTAGTTGTAGATTATATCAGCTCAGATATTAGTTTTAGAGTTGGTTATACTGTCAGGGTTTAAGGTTATTGTTACAATAAAGGCTAAAGGTTAGAATAAGGGTGGATGAATTGATTCTTGTTTCAAGATTTTAAATACTTCTGGGAAGAAATAAATTACATTTTTTCTTACTAAACAGAAGCTATAAGCCACTTTGTTTTCTTTTTAGCGAAAAAAAAACACTAGAAAAATGTAGGCTAAGTAAAAAACAAAACACAGAAAAATGTAAAACTTAACAAAAATATTTTAAAAAAAGCAGCCAATGTGTAAAGTGTCAATCTTAAAAATGTTACGAGGAGTGTGGAGTTACACTCTCACTCCGGGGAGTGTCGAGGGTCCCTACCGACGAGGTATCCGATGAAACTTGAAACACTCAGTAAACACAAGACGGACTGCTAAAGCTATTCGACACGTGCCGGTTCGACCTCGGATTCAGGTATGTTACAACGACGTAAAACAAGAAAAAAAAATCACTTTCTGACATGCGAGAAATATTTTACAGGTAATCCAATAAATTTAAATTGAGAACTGTGAGATTTTTATAAAAAATGCAACGAATTCCTACCGCAAATTCAGCTGGTTGTGTTAGGTATTAAAAAGTAAAGTAAAACGTAATTAAAATGTAAAACTTTAAGATCAAAGAATGTAGTTTAAAAGTAATTTTTCCAAGCTAAAAACAGTATGCATAATTTAAAAGTTTATTTTTTCAGTAAAAGTTGGAAGAAATTCTTATCTTAAAGCAGCGTTCATATGCAAACACTCAAATCTCTCAACATGTACTGGTTTTAACTTTTTTTAAAAGTAAACTAATATCACGTGATGTGTAAGCACACCGCTCTCTCTTAAAACTCATCTCATATGATATGTAAGCAACCGGCTGTCTCATGATATGTAAGCACACAGCTGTCTCATGATATGTAAGCAAACAGCTGTCTTGTACCTGCGATCTTTCAACTACTCACAGGAAAGAATTCGATCAAATCGATCAAATCAAACAAATCAGTTCATCTTTAAAAGGCCACATTTTTCTGGCTCATTTGTAATTTAATAGTAAGGTTTCTGACTAGTCCCATCCAGCAGTAAAAAGAAAACATTTCTGTGTATTTCAGAAAAACTGATCAACACGTTTTTTTTTATTATAACACGATTAAAAGTTAAGTACAGTCAAGCTTAATGGGACGGAGTGGTCTATCGGTAGAGCGCTAGACTGCAAGCCCCTTTGTCTCGAATTCGAATCCGGGTTTGTCAGTAGAACGTCCTTGAGTCCACCCAGCTGTAATATATACCGAACTCATTTTAAGGAAAGTAAAGGCAGCTGGGTATAGTGTTTGACCACACTATCCATCATATACGGAGGTCACAGAAACAGGTGAACTCTACTTCACTGTACCAATGTATCGTCAGCTTCGAAATGAGTAACTTTTTACTTTACAGACCAGCTTATCAAAATAATAATACTATGCCATTAACAAAGATGATAATAAAGAACCCTAAACCAAGGAGGAGATCATGGTTAATTGGGGCTTTAATTAAACCTGATTAATTGAGTTGCGTGCCGCATAAGATGTTTGACATTGTCGTGTAACCACAGTACCCGGATGTTAAACAGACGATGACCTGAGATTTCTGACTTTTGATGTACGAGGCCGACATTGATTTCATGACCAAGGTCGAGGCCGAATCCTGCTACACGCTCGCTATTTGATACATATTGTTCTCCTAGTATTAATATTCCAATTAGCAGGATAGAAACCGGTATCCCAGTTTGTCACTACGAATAGTTATACTATTTACTAAAGTCACATACCATTTACTAAAGTCATATACTATTTACTAAAGTCACAACGAAGTTATACAATTTACCCAACAAATAGTTAACGTTAAAATAAAGCCACAAAGAAAAGATCAAACAATTTGCTAAAGTCATTTAACAATTCATGAACAAAACATAAAGATTACAAAAAGGTTAACAATTAATAATGTTCAAACCTTACATTATAGAAACGCACTAGAGGCAATCTGAATTTTATCTTCATCCGAATAAATATTTTTATGTTGCTGGCAAAAAAGTAGGCCTATAACGTTTTGATAAAACAAAAGCTTAATACAAACAATCTTAATTTTGGAATTTGTAACAAAAAGATTTAGATTTGATTGTTGCTTCAATGTACTCAGTACTCTGACAGTACACCACACCAAAAAGGTGCACTTCCCATATGGTTATGACAAGCTACAAACCTGCCCTTAACCCTAAACCTACGGATGGTGAGGTTGAGAGAGGGCGTGCGGTATAGCGTGTGTGATAGATATCATATCTATCGTTTAACTTAAGCTCCCTAGGGTAGAAAGCAGAATTCGTCAGGTTTATCTAGAGAGCTTACGTTAAGCTCCAGGAATCTTAAGGTAAGCTTCTAGGATAAAAAGTAGTAGTCTTAAGGTTATCTATCTAAGAGCTTAAGTTAAACTCCTTACTTAGGAAGTAGCAGTTTGAGATGAGAATTACGTTGAGCTTATAGTGTAAAAGATGATACTCAAAACTTGCTTGCTTAAAGCAGTCATCAAGTCATATATTTGAGAACTTAAGCTACTCAGGTAGGAAGTAGCAGTCATCAAATCATATATTTGAGAGCTTAAGCTCCTGAGGTAGGAAGTAGCAGTCAACAAATCATATATTTGAGAGCTTTAGCTACTCATGTAGGAAGTAGCAGTCATCAAATAATATATTTGAGAGCTTAAGCTACTCAAGTAGGAAGTAGCAGTAATCAAATCATATATTTGAGAGCTTAAGCTACTCAGGTAGGAAGTAGCAGTCATCAAATAATATATTTGAGAGCTTAAGCTACTCAGGTAGGAAGTAGCAGTCAGCGGTTGTCTGCCCCTGAATCAGCCCACCCCGCCTCCAGTCTGGTAGATGGGAGGTAACTCCGTCCATGCCCCAGCAGGTGTTTCCATTGTGTGTTGTGCGCAACAGGAAGGTACACAACCAGACACGTGATCAAGGAAAATAAAATAAAGAGAAAATTATTGTCTGGTTTAAAAATTACGTTTTGCGGTGCTCGTCTTTGTTTTAGAGAAAAAAAGTTACAAGTTCGTTTCAGGAGTTCTTTGACTCCTTAAAAGAGAATCCCGGGGTAGTGGTTCCTAATTTTGATTGCGACGCCTTACATTTAAAGCCAGCAGTCTTGTTGCTTGCTCGACCCCCCTCCCCTACACTCATGTGTTAATTGTGTGTCTAGTACTAAAGTATACTGGATCAATTTAATATACATACGAAGTACCATCCTTTGTATTCAACTTGATTCCGTATGGTTGGTTGCTCAATGTTTAGTGAACGTTCCGTCAAAGGTCGAACTAAGCGAGCGATAGTTCACCATCTTATACCAAACTAATACGTGCCTCCAGATCCGATAATAATAAAACTTGACAATAATTTTGAGATGATTGGAAGTTTAATTAATGTTGAGAATTAATGAAAGAATGCTTTATAACACACATATGTTCGTGATTTTATACGCCTTCGGTGCATTTAATTCGTGCTCACATGTTTGAACACATGCAATTTGGTTTATAAATAAAAATAGAATTTTTTTTTCAACAGAAAGATATTTTTATGCGAACGCTGAATATCCCTACTATAGCATTTTGGATATATATAGAAAATTATTACATTACAGTTATTATAGCGATTAAAGCGACTATTAAAAACGAGTTTGAATTATTAATGCAAACAATGTATTGACTTCACCTGGTGGTTGAGTGTATATGCTAGAGTAACAAACAATTCTAATATCAATAAATATAAATAATCATACAATATATGCAATTTGTATGTTTCAGCTAAATAAATAACAATAACTATGTTTTGGTTTTTGCTAACATTTATTTTAACTAGTTTAAACAATTGCTTAGGACTTTGTTATAGGTTGCTTCCCTTAGACAAATTAAATTGACACATGGGGAGCAACTACTTCTACTTCGTAGATAATTGTAGCATTAAAAGATTCATCTCATAACACAAAACTGATTATTGGATTTCCCCTAAAGCCCGTATCCACCAAAAATAAATAAATCTGCAAGACAGCAGTTACTTGACTTAGGAGTTTTCTCTCCTAGTTGGGTTGTTGCCCCTGGCTAACAGGCCTCATCGGCCAGGTATATGTGTGTACATGCGTGTGTGTGTATGTGTGTACATGCGTGTGTGCCTGCGTAGATATACTTTTAAAATATCTTATTATAAGTGATGTGTTTATTCGTATATGTGTTGGTCCATAACCCCCTACCATTAATGAGATCACTTCAGCTCTTCTGTTCCCTCCGCCCCACCCCAATTGCAACTCCCCTAATTTTTTAAACATTGATTTTTTAGCGCAATTTCCATACTGGACAATTGCGATTATTAACTCGTTATTTCTGGATGGATGGATGGATGTGCGCAGCTTTAAGTCGTATCTCCTCCTCAACGAAGCAATATCGAGGACTAGTTCCAAATCAAATATGTTAAGCAAGTTCCGAGGATGAACATAGGCCAAAAAAATTCCCGGAATTCCTTCCTGGATTTCCCGGAAAAGCCACAAAACCTTTAAAAAATGCAGTTTTTGGCCCATATCTCGGCAACCAGACCACTTAGTGACTTGAAACATTTACCAATCGATTCCTGCCATAATTTAGAACAATATTGCCGAAGAAAGTTTTCAAAAATATCCTGTCGTTCAGTCACAAAAAATTAATTAAGGAAATTGCGCTTAAATTGTCACTAGACTTTTTATTAACTTGTTTCTAAATTATGAAATAAGCTCGCTCAAAATCAGGGTTATTGAACTATTCGCTTTGCAATTTACAAAAAGACAATGATGCTTAATAACACCAATAATCAGCTTTTAAAATTATTTTTAAAATGCAGAAATTTGATTCCACTATTTATTTATTTTTAAGCTACAGTTTAAATGTCAATGATTTTTCATTGTCTTTCTATAAGCAATTTTTTAAAAGCTTTTTAAGTTCACAATGTCTGTCTGTGGATTTGTGGCAAATCTTGTAACTCAGTTTTGAACCACAGCTAATGAAGAGGTTTTGTCTAAACATCCCAGATACATTTTTCTCAGAAGATAACACAATAATATCTGAGGTTTAATTTAATTATATATTAAATAAGTCATTAAAAATTAATTTTAAGATTACTGTATTCAATAACAAAAGGGGAGATAACAATGAGTCTCATGGGTGAAGATTATCCTTTTGTCATTACAATGTCTAATGAACTTTTCAATGGACTCTAGAGTTTACAAACTCTAACGTTTACAACATACCGCTACAATTCTAACATACCTCTAAAATCCTCACATATCTCCAAAATCTACTCATATGCCTACCTCACATACCTTTAAGATGCTCACATACTTCAAAAATCCGGCAAACCTCTAAAATCTTCATATGCTTAAAAAGAAATGGTGGCATACCTTTATGGGTCTGATATACCTCTAAAATCCTCACATACCCCTAAAATCCTCACATACCCCTAAAATCCTCACATACCCCTAAAATCCTCACATACCCCTAAAATCCTCACATACCCCTAAAATCCTCACATACCCCTAAAATCCTCACATACCCCTAAAATCCTCACATACCCCTAAATCCTCACATACCCCTAAAATCCTCACAAACCCCTAAAATCCTCACGAACCTAAAAACAAATCCTGACACACCCCTAAAATCCTGACATACCACCAAAAATCGTCAAGTATTTATGACGTGTTTACCGGAAGTCCGACACAAGCGGGGCATCCTACAGGAAATCTTTAAAAACTTGAAATGTGGGGCATGCAGGGAACACTTGGTCTGATTTTCTTTTAAAACAAGTCAAATAAAAATACACAAAAATATCTTTTTTTTTTACGTGTGTGGATAGTATAAAAAACTAAATTAAATTCCTTGGTTCACTTCAACTCATTGTGTATGTTATTTCAACAATTGTGTTTACGAAGATCTTCAGTTTCGACTGTTTTCTTGAAGATAGGTTTCAAGAATTTGGCAGTATTGTGACGTCTGGGGATTGATACGTAGTAGAGTTCTGATCCCATCTGCGTACGGTACCCTGTTGCAGGCAGGGTCAATTGTACTTTAAAGATTTTTTTTTTTTAAGGTGTGAGTGTGGGGATGTGTGGGGTGTGAGGGGGTGCGTGTGTAAACAAAAGGTTCGACCTGGGGGAATCTGATTACCTGGTCTTGATTCGTTATGAGGTTGTTGTCGTGCTGAAGGTGGTAGATGTGGTGCTGGAGGTGGTGGAGGGAGGGGTGGTTATGGGGGTGGTAGGGGCGGTTGAGTTGGTGGATGTGTTGGAGGTGGTGGAGGTGATGGTGATGGTGTGGGGGTGGTGGAGGTGGTTCTGGAGGTGGGGTAGGTGGAGGAGATGCATGGAGGTGGTGGTGGTGGTGGGGTAGGGAAGGTGATGGTGGAGGTGGTAGGGGTGGGGGGAGGTTGTGGTGGTTGTGGTGGGATGGGGGATGTTGTGGTGGAGGGTTGGATGAGGTGGTGGTGGAGGTGGTTCTGGAGGTGGGGTAGGTGGAGGAGATGCATGGAGGTGGTGGTGGTGGTGGGGAAGGGAAGGTGATGGTGGAGGTGGTAGGGGTGGGGGGAGGTTGTGGTGGTTGTGGTGGGATGGGGGATGTTGTGGTGGAGGGGTGGATGTGGTGGTGGTGGAGGTGGTTCTAGAGGTGGGGTAGGTGGAGGGGGTGCATGGAGGTGGTGGTGGTGAGGGAGGTGGTGCTGGTGCTAAGGGTGGTGGAGGTGGTGGAGGTGTTGGTGGAGGTGTTGGCATGCGGCAACAAGGGCCTGGTGAGACCACCACCGTCTGGAGATAGGGATGGGGGTGGGGGGGGGTGATTTGTTTGACCTGGGGTCATGTTGTTTTGTTCTACTTTCGCTCAATCAAAAAACGCATTGATGGCTTCAAGATCTGAACTTTTCGCTGTGGGCAGGAAAATAAACAGATCTATCGAGGAGACTGGTTAGGCAAGTAAATGGGGCTAATTGGGGAATAGAGATATAAAAATGGGAGGGGCTAATTGGGGAATACAGATATAAAAATGGGAGGGGCTAATTGAGGAATACAGATATAAAAATGGTAGGGGCTAATTGGGGAAAACCGGGGGGGGGGGGGAATGGGCGTGGCTAATTTGGGAATACGGAAATAAAAATGGGTGGGGCTAATTGGGAATAAGGATATAAATATGGATTAGTGTAATCCGGATTATGTTGATGGGGCGACTGAATATAAACACGCATGGAGCTAACTGGATATTTATATACACCGTAGATCATTAATTATACTAGGCTTAAGAAAACTGAACTTGAGTATTCAGCTGTTAGGATTATGGTATATAAAGGAAATAACCAGAACTGAGTCTATGGGAGTTTATAGCATCCATAGAAAGAACTAAAGGATACACGTGAATTATATCTGGTGGTCCATCTTTTTTCACTGACCATACATTCTACCAGTGTGTTTTCTGCAACTACATGTCTGCTCTACTTCACATGTGTCTAGCACGGCTAAGCTCCTGGAAAGCTGACAAGTCTGAGCTTAGATCTCGGCTGTAGTTGACTAGCCTGAGCTTAGATATCAGCTGTAGTTGACTAGCCTGAGCTTAGATCCCGGCTGTAGTTGACTAGCCTAAGCTTAGATCCCGGCTGTACTAGCCTGAGCTTAGATCCCGGCTGTACTAGCCTGAGCTTAGCTCACGGCTGTAGTTGACTAGACTGAGCTTAGATCCCGGCTGAAATCTTGTAGTGATGCGCCATAAATATGATAAAACGACGCCATCACCCCGTGAGCTCAAGTGCGATAACCCGTACACAAATCCTGGCAGGGGTGGCAGGGGTACCAAGGGCGACAAGTCAGTGGCGACTCAAGTACGACGGTTATCACGTGGTTCAACGTGTTAACATCGGTCGACCCATGTTGGATTCAAATGTTTATCGTGCACTAATAGACGAGTCGAGTAGAGTTTATAAAACAGGAGATGCTGCTCTTGCTATGGGTGTTTGGGTGGTGTTTTTAGTGGTGTGTGAGTGGTGTTTCATTAGTGTTTGGGTGGTGTTTCATTGGTGTTTGGGTGGTGTTTTTGTGGTGTTTGGATGGTGTTTTAGTGGTGTGTGAGTGATGTTTCAGTGGTGTTTCAGGGGTGTTTGTTTTGGTATTTTAGTGGTGTGTAAGCTATGTTTCAGTGATGTTTGGGTGGTGTTTTAGTGGTGTTTAGATTGTGTTTTAGTGGTGTGATTGATTTTTCAGTGGTGTTTCAGTGGTGTTTGGGTGGTGTTTAAGTGATGTTACAGGGGTGTTTGTTTTAGTGTTTTAGTGGTGTATAAGTTATGTTTCAGCGGTGTTTCAGTGGTGTTTCAGTGGTGTTTGTTTAGTGTGTGAGATGAAGAATATAAGTTGATGGGTTATGAGCTTTAGCCCTGGTTACAGCAAACAAACATCGTCCTATAATTCCAACAACTCATGCTCCTAAAATTTCTCTTACCCCCTACCCTTGGCTTACCTTCATTAGCATTCACCCTAATCTACCACTAATACCTCCAACCTCTTCGATTCACGTCTGCCCAACATTTATACCTTCTTACCTCCTGTCACGCCCCCCCCCCCTCCTCCCACGCCACCCATCCCTCACATGTCCTCTCTCTATTTCCCTACCATTTATTTTCGTACGATCCTCTTCTACAAATTTCCTCTCTCATTATATTTCATTTCTCTTTCAACATCCCCCCACCCCATCCATCTCATACACACAATCACTAATTTATAAATGAAAGATAAAAGTTGAGTCCTGCACTGTTTTTTGTTTGTTTGTTTCTAAGTTTTCCCATCGGTAGCTGTGTAAAACTCTCAATACATACCGATTTATTCAGGTGTCGTTTGGCTCCCAGCCGTGTTGGTAGGGGTCAAGTCAGGTCAACTGGCCTAGAATGTTCTGGTGTCATACTCCCCCAAAGGCGTAGGGGGGGGGGGGGCTACATATGTCCCCGGGTGCCGAACCGCGGGGCGCCAAAATGGGTTGTAAAAAAAAATATTAAAAGCTCATTTTAGATGCAGCTTTGAAATATAAACAAATATAGGGGAGGGGGCGCCAAATTGAAAGTTTGTCCCCGGGTGCCGGGAGAGGTCGTTACGCCTCTGTCCCCCCCCCCCTCCCCCACCCGGTCCTGTAGCTCGGGACATGAATTAACTCACACTATTGCAACTATCCACATATATAAAACTATTGCAACTATCCACATACATAAAACTATTGCAACTATCCACATACATAAAACTATTCAAACTATCCACATACATAAAACTATTCAAACTATCCACATACATAAAACTATTGTAACTATCCACATACATAAAACTGTTGCAACTATCCACATACATAAAACTGTTGCAACTATCCACATACATAAAACTATTCAAACTATCCACATACATAAAACTGTTGCAACTATCCACATACATAAAACTATTGCAACTATCCACATACATAAAACTATTCAAACTATCCACATTCATAAAACTATTGCAACTATCCACATACATAAAACTATTCAAACTATCCACATACATAAAACTATTGCAACTATCCACATACATAAAACTATTCAAACTATCCACATACATAAAACTATTGCAACTATCCACATACATAAAACTATTCAAACTATCCACATACATAAAACTATTGCAACTATCCACATTCATAAAACTATTCAAACTATCCACATTCATAAAACTATTCAAACTATCCACATACATAAAACTATTGCAACTATCCACATTCATAAAACTATTCAAACTATCCACATTCATAAAACTATTCAAACTATCCACATTCATAAAACTATTCAAACTATCCACATTCATAAAACTATTCAAACTATCCACATTCATAAAACTATTCAAACTATCCACATACATAAAACTATTGCAACTATCCACATTCATAAAACTATTCAAACTATCCACATTCATAAAACTATTCAAACTATCCACATTCATAAAACTATTCAAACTATCCACATTCATAAAACTATTCAAACTATCCACATACATATAACTATTCAAACTATCCACATTCATAAAACTATTCAAACTATCCACATTCATAAAACTGTGGAGACTATCCACGTTCATAAAACTATTGCAACTATCCACATTCATAAAACTATTGCAACTATCCACATTCATAAAACTATTCAAACTATCCACATTCATAAAACTGTGGAGACTATCCACGTTCATCACACTATTGCAACTATCCACATTCATAAAACTATTGCAACTATCCACATTCATAAAACTATTCAAACTATCCACATTCATAAAACTGTGGCGACTATCCACGTTCATCATACTATTGCAACTATCCACATTCAATGACCTATTCATAATGCGAGGGTCAGACTGAAGCCGAATGTAATTATTGCAAGGTGTAAAAATATAATTTAATCAAAGAGATTCATCGGCGTCTTGTAAACACAGTTTTTATACCAGAAAAATAAAATCAATTTGTTTATGGCAAACATTTCTGTTTCTATTTTCATGCTGAAGTTAAGTGAGGTATTACGCAATTTAAGATGAGATAAAGTGAGATACACGTCTCTGCAGGGAGTCATTGAAAGCCTAGTGCTTGTCTGCACCTCGCACTCTATCTTGGATAAAGTTATGGAACTATCTGTACCACGGAACAAGTTAGGGAACTATCTGCACGGAGAAGCCAGAAATATTGAAGGAGGGGGACCGTGCGGTGGGGTATATTGGTCTGGGAATTGCGTCATAATCCTGATATCGATAACAGCAATAGAAATGGGAATTGCTAAAATAAATTATTCCAGAATATAAGTAGGTCACAGAAAAAAAATAGTTTGTAACAAAACGTAGGGTAAAATGTGTTAAACAGTAGGTCACGAGAATATGCAGGGTAGAAAAACAGTCGAAAAGTAGGTCAGCAAGTATATGGACGGTGGAAAAGCTTTGATATAATATGAACATTAAAAAGGAATATATACATATGTATTGTTTTAAGACCGTATTCGAGTTTTTCTAATAAGTTAAACGTACTTTTACAAGCATGGCGGTTCATAAGAAGATAAACTAGAGTTCACCTGTTATTGTTTTTTGTGGGATAGTTTGGTCAGCACTTTGCTTACCCGTAATTATTTACCCAACCACGAGTCAGGTACCCATTAAAGCTGGGTCGACTCAGGTTCGTCCCACTGACTCGAGTCCTGGATCCGAACTTTCAAGTTAGCAGTCGTGTACTCTAACATCAAACCAAACCGTCACATTCCTACTCGAGTTAGGTACCCATTAAAACTGAGTTGACTCAGGGACGTACAACACTAATAGAAAACATGGAATTTTTTAGTAGACAAAGACAGTGATAGAAACCTGAATGTTGGAAATTCAATGACCTACATCTAGATTTAGGTCACTTAACAGTCGAGGATGGAATATTTGGAAAAACCACTTTCCTAAAAACATCATTGCCTGGTTTGTTCCCTGTGCTGTTATACAGAAAAAGTGGTTATTTTAAGATAATTGTATTTAAACCTAAATAGCCCACGAAGCCAATCAGCTGATTCTTTTCTATTTTCGGCGATGATTTATAAAGGAATCTATTCATGCGTGCTATTCTAGCCATACTATCCTGTCTATTTTTGTAAGATTATTGCTACTCTTTCTCCTGCACGGATTTAGCCAATTTTTACGAAAGTGGTAAAAATTGATAGTTTTATTTATTTATTTATTTGATTAGAAAGTCGCGAAGAATGTTTATTTAATCCTCCCCACTTCCCCCCCCCCAGTCTAGAACCTAGACGGCTACCTGTCGACGTGTGCAGTAAGGTGGCTGGGGGGGGGGAATGGGGGAGGGGTAGAGACGGGCTGAGCTAATGAGCAAATATGTTTTCTACGGGAACCTGACAAGGTAAACTTCTATTGGCCCCCGTCAAAGTGCAAGCGGTTTAAAAGTAACTTCCAGAAATCGAAGGCTTTGATCTATTTTACCTATAATTTAAGTCGAATATCTATTTTAGATGACACAAGTGTAACAAGTTTATTGTAACTGCCGTCACTGCCTTTGTTACATTCTAGAACAAAATTGTGTCTTAAAATCTATTTTAGAAGACAGTAACTTAAAAATGGGATTTGTCATTCTCACTATTAGAGCTAACCCAGGCATCTTAGATCTATTTTAGGTTACACTATTAGATCTAGATCTATTTTATCTAGCCCCTAACTATTAGATCTATTTTGCCAAACAATTTAAGATCTATTTTATCTAATAATCCAAATTCTATCTTTTCTAGCACTCTAAGATCTATTTTATCCAACCCTCTAAGATCTATTTTATCCAACCCTCTAAGATCTATTTAATCCAACCCCCTCTAAGATCTATTTTATCCAACCCTCTAAGATCTATTTTATCCAACCCTCTAAGATCTATTTAATCCAACCCCCTCTAAGATCTATTTTATCCAACCCCCTCTAAGATCTATTTTATCCAACCCTCTAAGATCTATTTAATCCAACCCCCTCTAAGATCTATTTTATCCAACCCTCTAAGATCTATTTTATCCAACCCTCTAAGATCTATTTTATCCAACCCTCTAAGATCTATTTTATCCAACCCTCTAAGATCTATTTTATCCAACCCTCTAAGATCTATTTTATCCAACCCTCTAAGATCTATTTTATCCAACCCTCTAAGATCTATTTAATCCAACCCCCTCTAAGATCTATTTTATCCAACCCTCTAAGATCTATTTAATCCAACCCCCTCTAAGATCTATTTAATCCAACCCCCTCTAAGATCTATTTTATCCAACCCTCTAAGATCTATTTAATCCAACCCCCTCTAAGATCTATTTAATCCAACCCCCTCTAAGATCTATTTAATCCAACCCCCTCTAAGATCTATTTTATCCAACCCTCTAAGATCTATTTTATCCAACCCTCTAAGATCTATTTTATCCAACCCTCTAAGATCTATTTCATCCAACCCTCTAACATCTATTTAATCCAACCCTCTAAGATCTATTTTATCCAACCCTCTAAGATCTATTTAATCCAACCCCCTCTAAGATCTATTTAATCCAACCCTCTAAGATCTATTTTATCCAGCCCTCTAAGATCTATTTAATCCAACCCCCTCTAAGATCTATTTTATCCAACCCTCTAAGATCTATTTAATCCAACCCCCTCTAAGATCTATTTTATCCAACCCTCTAAGATCTATTTTATCCAACCCTCTAAGATCTATTTTATCCAACCCTCTAAGATCTATTTAATCCAACCCCCTCTAAGATCTATTTTATCCAACCCTCTAAGATCTATTTTATCCAACCCTCTCTAAGATCTATTTTATCCAACCCTCTAAGATCTATTTAATCCAACCCCCTCTAAGATCTATTTTATCCAACCCTCTAAGATCTATTTCATCCAACCCTCTAACATCTATTTTTTCCAACCCTCTAAGATCTATTTAATCCAACCCCCTCTAAGATCTATTTAATCCAACCCTCTAAGATCTATTTAATCCAACCCCCTCTAAGATCTATTTTATCCAACCCTCTAAGATCTATTTAATCCAACCCCCTCTAAGATCTATTTTATCCAACCCTCTAAGATCTATTTTATCCAACCCTCTAAGATCTATTTTATCCAACCCTCTAAGATCTATTTTATCCAACCCTCTAAGATCTATTTAATCCAACCCCCTCTAAGATCTATTTTATCCAACCCTCTAAGATCTATTTTATCCAACCCTCTAAGATCTATTTAATCCAACCCACTCTAAGATCTATTTTATCCAACCCCCTCTAAGATCTATTTTATCCAACCCTCTAAGATCTATTTAATCCAACCCCCTCTAAGATCTATTTTATCCAACCCTCTAAGATCTATTTTATCCAACCCTCTAAGATCTATTTTATCCAACCCTCTAAGATCTATTTTATCCAACCCTCTAAGATCTATTTAATCCAACCCCCTCTAAGATCTATTTTATCCAACCCTCTAAGATCTATTTTATCCAACCCTCTAAGATCTATTTAATCCAACCCCCTCTAAGATCTATTTTATCCAACCCTCTAAGATCTATTTAATCCAACCCCCTCTAAGATCTATTTAATCCAACCCCCTCTAAGATCTATTTTATCCAACCCTCTAAGATCTATTTAATCCAACCCCCTCTAAGATCTATTTAATCCAACCCCCTCTAAGATCTATTTAATCCAACCCCCTCTAAGATCTATTTTATCCAACCCTCTAAGATCTATTTCATCCAACCCTCTAACATCTATTTAATCCAACCCTCTAAGATCTATTTTATCCAACCCTCTAAGATCTATTTTATCCAACCCTCTAAGATCTATTTTATCCAACCCTCTAAGATCTATTTAATCCAACCCCCTCTAAGATCTATTTTATCCAACCCTCTAAGATCTATTTAATCCAACCCCCTCTAAGATCTATTTAATCCAACCCCCTCTAAGATCTATTTTATCCAACCCTCTAAGATCTATTTAATCCAACCCCCTCTAAGATCTATTTAATCCAACCCCCTCTAAGATCTATTTAATCCAACCCCCTCTAAGATCTATTTTATCCAACCCTCTAAGATCTATTTTATCCAACCCTCTAAGATCTATTTTATCCAACCCTCTAAGATCTATTTCATCCAACCCTCTAACATCTATTTAATCCAACCCTCTAAGATCTATTTTATCCAACCCTCTAAGATCTATTTAATCCAACCCCCTCTAAGATCTATTTAATCCAACCCTCTAAGATCTATTTTATCCAGCCCTCTAAGATCTATTTAATCCAACCCCCTCTAAGATCTATTTTATCCAACCCTCTAAGATCTATTTAATCCAACCCCCTCTAAGATCTATTTTATCCAACCCTCTAAGATCTATTTTATCCAACCCTCTAAGATCTATTTTATCCAACCCTCTAAGATCTATTTAATCCAACCCCCTCTAAGATCTATTTTATCCAACCCTCTAAGATCTATTTTATCCAACCCTCTCTAAGATCTATTTTATCCAACCCTCTAAGATCTATTTAATCCAACCCCCTCTAAGATCTATTTTATCCAACCCTCTAAGATCTATTTCATCCAACCCTCTAACATCTATTTTATCCAACCCTCTAAGATCTATTTAATCCAACCCCCTCTAAGATCTATTTAATCCAACCCTCTCTAAGATCTATTTTATCCAACCCTCTAAGATCTATTTCATCCAACCCTCTAAGATCTATTTTATCCAACCCTCTAAGATCTATTTTATCCAACCCTCTAAGATCTATTTCATCCAACCCTCTAACATCTATTTTATCCAACCCTCTAAGATCTATTTAATCCAACCCCCTCTAACATCTATTTTATCCAACCCTCTAAGATCTATTTAATCCAACCCTCTAACATCTATTTTATCCAACCCTCTAAGATCTATTTTATCCAACCCTCTAAGATCTATTTTATCCAACCCTCTAAGATCTATTTTATCCAACCCTCTAAGATCTATTTAATCCAACCCCCTCTAAGATCTATTTTATCCAACCCTCTAAGATCTATTGTATCCAACCCTCTAAGATCTATTTTATCCAACCCTCTAAGATCTATTTTAGCTAACGATTGACCTGACGAGGCAACTACGCCGCAGAATCTGTCTTAGACTGGCGGAGATTTCCGCTCAAATTACAGGTGTAATGACGAGTGGAATTCTCCGGAATTCCTTCTTTCACCGCGAGGCTGAGTGCTGATAGATAGCAATGAACGGTACATTAGAAGTGGTGCTTTTTCCCGAGGTACATCAGAAGTGGTGTTTTTTTTTTCCAACCCACTTTTTTCCAAAGATTCTCAAATATGTTTAAGTGTGGGGGTAGGTGTATGCGGTATGTGGACACACTACCTAAGGGATGCGTGTCAAAATTGTTCTTGGCATAAATAGTTTCAATTTATTTTTGCTATTCAGGGGCTTGTTTTACAAAAACATTATTTTAGATGTTTAAATGTATTGGTTCATTCATAAGAATTTCAAAAATGGATACCCGCCATAGTCATTTGACACCTTTTACCTGAGTAAAATTCACGTTATCTTTTAGATACAGGTGAGATGGCGAAACTCGTTACAATTCTAACCTACGGTACCGTTTTTGGAGAAAAAAAATATTTAGAAGGGATTTTGATGAGAAAACAGTACTTACGGGGCCCATGTTAAGTATATTAGCGGGGGTGGGGTGGGGTGGAGACTACGAAAGACGTTAAGAACAGCAACGGTGTAATACAAGATGAACCAAATATATTTGAAGTTTTACCTGAACAACTTGCTGTGTGAGAGGTTATTGACCGTTGTGTTGAAGACAGAAACAACAAAGTCACTCTGTGTACCCGTACACACCAGTGCTGGCTCGTGCGGCGTTTATTTTTCAAACAATTTGATTGGTTTTAGATGACCAATGGTTAAAAGAGATGTTTTAAATACATTTATTTTATTTTTTTAAGAATTCTCTAAAAATAATAAATAAATTTGAATAAGGCACTGTAGTAAAACCACAATTTCGAAATGTCATAAAATCGCGAGGTTTCCTTCTTGCGTGGAGTGTGAAACTCTACTGTCGCTACAATAACTATACGATGCAACGGTTTGGTGCGCACAAGTTGAATGCGCATGTCTAGATCATGTGCGCGTCTAATTGGATTGCAGCTCGCATTACGTTTGTCATTAGAGTTTTAAATAATGTCTAGCTAATTGAGTGTCATGTTAATTAAAAACTACTTTAAATTACCGCGACTGTTTCTTCAATTTAATAAAAGGAAATTAAATTTATTTTTTAAATTAAATTCGTAGGCGTAATGGAGATCCTTTTTTTTTTATTTGACTCATCAGGAAATGTATTAGAGAGGAGTTAGTCTTCTTGAGTGGTGTCAGCGGTTGTAAGATGGAAGAGCTTTGTCAGAGTTGGATGAGAGTGGGGGAGGGGTGGGGAGGGAGTGGGGGAGGGATCAGGTGTTGTGAGGGAATGTTGCTACATAGGTAGGTAAAGTGGGGGGGGGGGGGTACTTACTTTTCGGTAAGAAAGAAAGGATGTCAAGCAACAGGCTGCAATTATCTAGGTCAGGTCAATAGAACGGTTAGATAAATCTGTCAAACAAATTGAGCTCTTAATGCGGTTAGTCGTGCTGATTGTAACACGGATTCACGGGAAGTCAAGATCGTTTCTGTTAGTGGAATTATCTCCCTTTTTGTTCTAGGAATTATCTCCCCTTTTCTTTTTTCCCCGAGCGTTAAATCTATGGGATTTTGGATTCGAGAAGGGGAGGCAAGTGACTGGAATGTGGACATAAAAGATAACGAACAAGTAAATTAGATTAAAAGCACTTTATCTTGACGATTATGCCCCTTTGGAATCAAACCCGCTGATAGGCCTCTGGCTGAGTGGTACTGATAGACAGGGGCGGTAACCGGGGAAAGGGAGGTAAATGAGAGGAAATCTCCCCTGGCTTGATAGGGGAAGACAACAAATGGAAACGAGAAACAGCAAGCCGATAATGAACTTGTTGGGAAGGGGGTCTTGGATAACTTTAGAACATTATAGAAAGAAGTTAAAAAAAATAAAATTCTGTTGTCCATTTTTGATACTGATGAAAGAAGACAAATACTTCTATAAAATGCAGTCATAAAAATGAAATTGCTTTCTTAAAAAATAAAAAAATAAAATTGTATCTCAAAAACAATTTTTAAAATGCAATCACAAAACTAATTTAAAAAATTGTTTCATGTAAAAATTGAAGCAAATTTTACTTAAATAAATAAAATGCGACGAATTTAATTAAATTTTAAAAACTAGACATGTTTTTTCATAGTATAAAACATGAGCAAGCAACCACCACATCGCTATTCACAAATGCACAGTGCAGATGTTCTTGAATAGATTATGTACATCTAAACCATGCTGATCATACACGCCGGCAATGACATCAACACTAGCCCCTACACACGTACCCCACCCTAATAACATCTCGCCAGTTACATTTTTTCCTACCCCTCATGTTTCCCAGCGGGGAAGCATTTACTGCTTACACCGCAAAAAACGGGAATACTCGTTCAAAATTTATACACGATTTTTTTTTTATAGCTTTGATACGGAAATTCCCGTTTGAATGTTGCGACGCCGATCTCGCTCAGTGGAGGTGTGAAAACATTGACGGGCGCGTGCAAGCTCAGAGAGTAATCAGTTTGTGCGGGATTTCGAGGGTAAACAATATTTCCGCAAGGATATCGTGCGATGTCCGTTTTTGGTAAACATATCTTTTATCGGCCTGGTTAAACGTAAACTTTAGGAAGGGAAACAAAAATCAGCTGGCGTCAGCATTTTTCGGCCAAATTCTCTCCAGGTTTGGTTGTTTGTTTTGTTTTAAGACAACATTTCAATAGGGGAAGTGGGTGAATCAAAGAGAAGCAAACGTGAGTTTCTTTGTGCGATTCTTGATTTTATGGAAGAGTAGGGGTAGGGGGGAGGGGGAGAAGCGTTAAAAGATGTAGTGTTGTCCAGCTTTAGTTTCGTCGTGAGTTAAAGGGAAAATACATTGAGCAGACACACAGAAAACAGACAGAGCAGACAAATAGAACAAGCAGACAGTTTAGTAAACAGTGTTAAACAGACAACCGGTCAGACACAATTCACCAGACAGACTCGGTTAGCAGACAGACACCGTCGAACAACAGACATACGCTGGTACATACGTGCATATGTATGGTCAGATACATGAGGAGATAAATAGACACATCACAGCAGACACAGAAGAGCAGACACATCACAGCAGATACAAAACAGCAGACACAGCAGACACAGCTGATACAGCAGCAGTGTTTTTTCCAGACTTTTTCTCCGGGGGGGGGGGGGGCACTTGACATTTTCGGGGGGGGGGGGTGGGGCGGTAGACTTTCTTCGGGGGGGGGGGGGGCGGACACTGTTAAAAGTATATATTTTCTATATAAATTATATAAATTTCATTTCGTTCGGGGGGGGGGGGGCGGTAAAAAAATGCCTGTACAGCAGACAGACACATCAGAGCAGACACGGCACAGCAGCCACGGCAGAGCAGACACATCAGAGCAGACACAGCAGACAGTAGAACGTGTTTACCAACAAAACAAAAAAGTTCCTTAAGACTCGACTCACGCTAACGCTTATCAATGCACGTGCATCTGTAGCCTCAGCAGACGTGAGCTGGTGTTGCTCATCAAATATCAGCTGTCACAACACGACTTATTCGACGTCTGCACGAATCGTGAATGTTAGAACACAGGCAAGGGAAGGATATTGGATGTTGAACGGTATAATTTGTAAAAAAAAAAATAATAACCTTGGTGCTTATGACATGAATGATTGCTTAAAGTCACAATTTCGGAAGTTACACTGGCGTTATAAAAGGAATTGTTGTCGAATAGTACGTAAATATTGGGACTTGTGTAGTAGCTGTTGGCAGTGTTAAGTAGAGTACAGCTAGTATCTTGAGTCTTGTGTGTAGGGGTTAGATATATTGTGGGTAGGGGCTACATATATTGTGGGTAGGGGTTACATATCTTGTGGGTAGGGGCTACATATATTGTGGGTAGGGGCTAGATATCTTGTGTGTAGGGGCTAGATATATTGTGGGTAGGGGCTACATATATTGTGGGTAGGGGTTACATATCTTGTGGGTAGGGGCTACATATATTGTGGGTAGGGGCTAGATATCTTGTGGGTAGGGGTTAGCTATACTGTGGGTAGGGGTTACATATCTTGAGTCTTGTGTGTAGGGGCTAGATATCTTGTGAGTAGGGGCTACATTTATTTTGGGTAGGGGTTACGAGTGTTGCTGCTATAAACGATGGTAGGTAAAATGATTAGAGCAGAGATTAAAGACTAGGATAGACGTAATCGTGTGGGTAGAACGGACGTACGAGAGGTACATAAAAGTAAATTGTCGTTACTAGACGAGATGTGAAAGAGGTTAGGGGAGCTGGATAAAATCTGCAGGTGTGGGGGAGAGGTCAAAGAAGGTTGATAAGATTTGCAGGTGGGAGTCAAAATTTCCTGTTTAGCTAAAAAAGGGCTGTGAAAAAAAGGCAAACATTTTTTATATTATGTTACTTCTATTTTTTTGCTAAAATAAGAATGTATTTAATTGACTTAACAATTGAGATTTCAAGAGTTAGAATACATTGGCTTACATATTTTTTAAATTTTAGAGCTGATTGCTTTGTTTTATCAAATAATTAAGCTGTTGTTCATTAAGAAGTTTAGTTAATTGTTTGTTAATAATGTGTAGGAGTAATGTAATGTGAGGAAGTTGTGTGAAAACAATGGCCAGTGTTGGGCATTAGTGAGCTACCCTGGTATGGGGGTTTCAAAATGTTGGAACAGAAAAATATAAGGCAAAATGTCGGATAAGTAAAATGTTGCACAGTTAAAGTGTTGGACAAATGAAGTGTCGGATAAATGAAGTGTCGGAAAAATGAAGCATTGGACAAATAAAGTATTGGACAAATGAAGTATTGGACAATGGAAATGTCGCAGCAGTGAAGTATTGGATAAGTGAAGTATTGGATAAATGAAGTATTGAACAAGTGAAATATTGGACAATTGTAGTGTCGAATATATAAAGAAATGGACAATTAAGGTGTCGGACAAGTAAAATATTGGACAATGAAAATGTTAGCGTATCGATTTTTAAGGTTATCAATAAAAATGTACAAGTTAAAAATCAGGCAGTTATATTGTTGGAAGAAACATGTATTAGGCAGCTTAAATGTTGGATCAGTCAAATATTAGGCATTGGAAATGTTGGATTTATTAAGAACCAGGCAATGGATATGTTAGAGTACACAAATATCAGATTATCGAGGCACTGTGTACCGGCTGGATGTAAATCCATCATGGATATAGACGGTAGCTGCCACTTACCACTCAAGACGTCATCTTAAAACTGAGAACCTTGCCAGTCTTCACACCTCCTATCGCATTCATAAAGCATTATCTGGTAGCATTACATTTTTTTTTTACCTCTAGCATGGGACCCAGGGTGCTTGCAAGAAACTGTTAAAGTCTAGCCTAATCCTCATGCTCTGCCAACACCCGCTTTACACTCGCTACTTTATGGCTTGAAACTGCCTAAACTTTTACACCCCAGCGTTATGTAGCACCCCTTCAGTTTAATTGGCAATTTTGTAACCATTTTTATAGCTTTGCTCCGTTTAATGTCCAATTTTTAAATGTTTTTGTTTTTATTTGGTTTAACTGGCAATTTTCTAATAGTTGTGTGTACCAATGTTAGTTTAATTAGTAGGCTCCTAATTGGTTTTTGTATTTAAATTCGTTTGATTGACAAGTTTCTACCAAGTTTTGCTCAGCTAGCTCAGTAAATTTGGCAAGTTACTACTAGGTCTTTCTACTGATGAATATCTAGCATCTGTTCAATATATGTGTATAGATATTGATGCAGAAGGTAACGTCTAAGTAATAAGTGCAATAGATCAAAATACACACACATACAAAAGAACTCAGTTGTGTTATGTAAACATACAGATCCTAAACTACAATGTCATTTGGACAAAACCATCTTAAAATAAAAGCGGTACCTGAATGCATTAGGATAATTAGCCCACCCTAAATAAAATGAGCTGAGTTCGTACCATTTTAAAATTTGTCTTGTTTGCTAATCTGAGCATAAAACATTCTAGCAGCCAACCCGGTGATAATATCAGCCTACTTAGCCAACCCGATGATATCATCTTAATAGACAACCCGATGATAATATCAGCCCAATTAGCCAACCTGTTTAACATACATATCTAGCACACATTTTTATCTGTAGTTAGTCCTAAGACTGGCTTAAAGCACTCAGTATGAGATTTCCGGGTTTTTCCAAACTTTTCACATTCTTACGATACCCATACACATTTTTTTTAAATGTCTTTTTTTTTCTTCTAATTTTAAAACCAATACTGAGTTGCATTATTTTTCGTCGAATTGCGCAATAAATAATTTCAAACATTTCCCTTGACTTCTCGAACATTTCTAGGTCAAACTGAACAGGGTGTGAAATGTGAAAACAGTTGTTTGTGTCAAAAGTAATGATTGATACGGCGTATTGTGTGTCTATGTGTGTGTATGTTTGTGTGTGCCTGAAGGTGAATGTATATATATGAGTGTATGTGTGTCTGTGCCTGAAGGTGAATGTATGTGTGTGTGTGTGTTTCAGACGAGAGTGGGGACGATACTAAAATGTCATATCCAATTCGTTTTTTTTTCATTATTGAAGAATATTTATAAAATGTAGTTCTATAAAAAATGTTTGCGTAGAGGTGTTGAGATACTGCTGTAAATAGTTCCTAATTTAAATGACTGTCTGCTACATCCGTAAGTCATTTAACTGTTCTTTTCCACTCGTAAGTCAAGATCAGCTGTTTCTTTGTGTTCGTTCTACACGCTTGATCTTTTTGGCAACTTACAGACGTACTTGACCCTGCCTGTTAGAAACAGGTGGACTCGAACCCCAACCTTCATCACACCAGGCATAACCCGAACCCTAACTTACATCACACCGGGCAGAACCCGAACCCTAACCTCCATCACGCCATGTAGAACCCGAACCCCAACCTGCATCACGCCAGGTAGAACCCGAACCCTAACCTCCATCACACCAGGCAGAACCCGAACCCTAACCTCCATCAAGCTAGACAGAACCCGAACCCCCATCACACCAGACAGAACCCGAACCTCCATCACGCTAGACGAACCCGAACCCCCATCACGCTAGACGAACCCGAACCCAGCCAAGTTTGGACAAAGCAATGAGGCGCTCACCCCCAAGGTCAAGGTCGAGCCTATCAATGCCTCTCGCCTGCCAGCCTACGACTGAACCGTCCACGATCGCTCTTGTAATTAGAAAATGTCAGAAGTCATTAAGCTCCATACATTTTCTAGAGCGGGCTCTAGGCTTGTGGGTGTTGGGGATGGGGATGGGGAGGGGGGGGGGGTAAATAATTGCAGGAGGTTCCGAGAAGAGTGGGGCGGGTTATCGATAATTGGTCATTTCAAGAATCCCCTAGAACTCTTCAAATTTTTTTATGGATTAATTTATTTTAATTATGGATTAATTTGAAAATAATGAAATTCTAAGTCAAGGCGAACTGCACATGAATCATGTTGGCGTTGTGTGCTTAAAGTCTCAGCCATTCTAAGTTAAAATGTCAAAATGTTATTTTTTTAATGGTTGTATGGGTTGAACTAGGTATCAGGTGTGGATGGTGCGGGTTGCACCGGGTGCGGTTTATGCGGGTTGCGTTAGGCAAAGATGTGGCTAAACGACATAACTTGTATCATTTTTTTTCCTTTAATTAGAAGGGATATTTTGTTATTTTCTGCCAAGTGCTGACCTAGAATTACATAGCGTGTAATAATATGCATATGTAATTAATCTGCTAATTAACTCAGTGCGTTGTTGTGTGCATTAAGCGCTACACTTTAAAATATTTCGTTCTATGGAACATAACTCCTGGAATAACGGGACTAGAAATTCTGACAATTTAATTACAGACCAACATCAACGAATAATGTATGCGATGACGGATGACGTAGTTAACACTCTGGCCATATAAAGGCTATGTTAGGTCCCACAAAACATCCCATAATACCTTTGTATGGCCGATGTGTGTGAAGGGCCCACGGCCGTAATGACCCAAAAAATTGACCCGGAGAAAGCCATAAAAAAACCCAGGTGCTTTCTCTTACCGATACAACGCCAGCTGTTTCCTCCCACTGATAAAACTCAATCTTGAAGGTGTGTGTCGGACTTGTGTCTGCTGGGGGTGGGGGAGGGGAAGGTTTGGGGGGGGAGGGGGGTGGTGAGTATAGGTAAACACGGATGGTCAAAATGGCGCCAGACTGTAGGTAAAATACTGGGCGTCCAGCATTGCAGGGAATAAAGGTGGATGCGTGATGACATTCTCTGTGAGTCTGTTTACTTCAGGTAGTTGTGTGTGAGGCTTGTGGGGGTGTGGGTTTTAGTAATGTGCGGGATGGGGGTGGGGAGGGTGGGGGCCAATGGTCTTGATTGCGGTTTTTATGTTTTGTTTTGCAGTGAGATTGGTCTTGTATACGAGGCTTGCGCGCTTGTGTATATTGGTGTGTGTGTGTGTTGGTGTGTGGGTCTTGAGTGTGTGGGTATTGGTGGTTTGTGGGTCTTGGGTTTGGGTCTTTTGTAATGGCTGTCAACATCAGAAATCTTAACTTTGTAATTCAATTATATCGGTTAAGTTACCAGCATTAAACTTAACTCCCAGACATAAGCTCCAACTTCCACACAGATGTAAGCTAAGTCTCCGGTATAAAGGAAGGCTTTCTTAAAAATCTACATTTGAATTCCCTAATTAGTTTTCTAGCAAGTACTTTTGACACCGATATTAAACATTTTAAGTCTGTTGTCATCTAGATTTTTTTAAGCCGGAATTAAAATCGATTTCAAATTATCAATTAGGTTCTGAAGTCACAAACATATTAACAGCCATCGATCAAAATGTTCTAAGCTGCTGAGCTCAACTGATCGGTTATTGATCTTCTACACATCAAGCGAATAAATCGATCACCAGACATTCCGACAGAGGATAGAGTTTTACCACGCGAGGTCATGATTTGCGTATGCAGGGTTCGAATCCCGGAAATGACATCATGTAAAGATCACAACCCGATAGAAGACATGCCTTAGGCTACGACTAGTAAAGACACCTCTACATCGCTCAACTATAATCTCCTTGACAATTTCCGCCAAGAACGATAATCAACTAAAGGGCAGTAAGTGAGGGTAAAGGATTGTCAGCATACCAGAGCAGAGCATGTAAGTGGTATCATCTCGTAGAGGGCAGGTATAGCCAGGCATGTATGCAGCACAGGTGTGAGCATTTCTCAATTAGTAAATGACGAAGACGATGACCTTCACCTTTTAAACTCAATAATGCCAAAAAAAACTAGCATTGTAAGCTCTTTTTTTTTTTTTTTTTAAATATAAATTTTTTAAATATTTAAAGTTTATTATCATTTGTAAAAGTATTTTTTAATGTAGTCGTAACATGATCATTTATTTCAATTCCACTACAATCAGATGAAATGCTCAGAGCTAAAGACATTTTTGGGCCTGAGATTTTAAGTTCGAGGTAAATGTGTAGTCAGCAGTGCCGACTATTATCTCACAACAAACTCAGTCTTGTTTTTTTGTTAATATTTCTCAGAGACTATATACAAATTCGGGAACGGCGTAGTCGAATGGTAGAGCGTTTGACTCCTTGCACGAAGTTCTCGAGTTCGGATCTCGACTCGTATTTGTGACTGTAGGACATTCCTGAGTCCACCCAGCTGTGATGAGTACCTGGATCATATTACGTCAAATTAAAGTCGACGGGTCATAGTGCTGCCCACACCATCCCTTCATAAGTCGAGGTCAAGAAACACATAAACTCTACTTCATCTGCCCTATGGTTCTTTAAGTCTTAAGAGAAGTATACTTTCAGCGTAAACTTAGTGCAGCATAGAGTGGTACTGGTACATTTCACAGTGATAGCTCGGTATGTTAATCATTACAGTTTGACGGATTGATTGCTTGATTGACGGGAAAGGTTCCCTGTGTGCTATTTAAAAAAAAACAATTGCTCTCACGAAATTGGCACCGTTTTTGCATTCATCAAATTTTTCCTGGAGTAACAACTAAAATACCAGGTCAAAAAAACTTCCCTAAATACCATTCGAGACTCCATCGACCATACCTGCCCCTCCCCCCTCCCACCCCCATCGACCATGCATGCCCCTCCCCATCGACCTTTTACTGTTGCTCGAGTTCCGATGATGGAAGCACTATTTGCATAGTAAGGGGAGTCCTAGGTGTGAAAGGGGGGAGGGGGCGTCCACGGCTCCGCTTGCTATTTGGCCCCTCCATGGGCTGATATCCCCACCTACGTTTATTGCTACACGACGATCAAAGGTATCAGGTACAAGCGTGGGTGGACCAGGACAATCCCAGGCAATTCATTTACGCTGGGTAGGGTTTATATATATTTATATATATATATATATATATATATATATATATATATATGTATATATATATATATATATATATATATATATATATATATATCGATAGTTTGCTAATTATACTTTTGGCTAATCCAGTACCTTAACTGCTGACGCAGCAAACTAATGTTTACCTGTCACACTATGGTGTGTGTGTGTGTGTGTGTGTGGTGTGTGTGTGTGTGGAGGGGTGTTGAGGGAGGGGAAGGGGTCATCCATATATTTGATACATTTCTCCCTCTCAGGGCAGGATTGAGTATATATTTTAGCAGCAGAAATAATCCTGGACTACGAGCTAACGACATCGCATCTTTTTTATTTCAGCAAAAAAAAAAATATCCAACCATCGTCCTCAGCCCCCCTCCCCCCACCCCACACCCGTACCAGTGAGGATATCTGACAGATATTTGGACGATCAATAAATCGACCGTTAAAAGCCCCAGTGACGTCATCCAGAGCCGCTTTGTCTCCAGTTAAAAAAAAACCCGTTAAGGTGAAAACGTCAATAAATTTTGTGGAACTTTAGTCTAGGACTAAAAGCCCTAGGGACCGACGTCTTAACGGTACTATTGTTGAGACTGGCTTTGTGCAATTTCTTTATTTGCTGTTTTGCTACTTTCTCCTCCAACCTCCCTCCCCACCCACCGTCATGCATCCCCCCAACAACAACAAACAACCTACTCAACAAAAGCTAGCCCAGGAGAACCTACTCACCTCGCGCCCCATTATGGAATCTGATGTTGTCTTTAAGTTCTAATTACTCCGCGATTTGGAACTGGATACCCCCCCCCCCCCCCCCATTCTGTGAATGGCAAACAAAGAGCCTCCTCTTTTTAAAAATGTATAGTCAAAAGCTGACAAGCCCTGTACGTTTTGAACTGATGATTTCATTGGTCGAAAAGCCGGAAACCTACCTGAAACGGAGGTTTTAATTGGATGAAACTTAAGATCAAATGCTGTTAATGTGAAAATGCTTTGAACTGACAACGGTCTCTGGGATATGGAACTTTATTCCTGATAGGAGATATCTGCAGATTAAGACATGTGGTCGTAACGTGTCTGAGGGGGATGGGGGGGGGGGGGGGGAATTGCCCTAGGTATTGAAGTTTCTCGGATTCAAATTGAGATTAATTTAAGGTTAGACTCGGGAAATGATTGCTGGACTTTGATGCCGCGTTTTTGCAGAAAGCTTTTAATGAAAATATTTCAACATGGTCTTCAAGAGAATACAAATTGGGGGAAAGTCGTGGAATAAACAATTTGTCGCCATTTTGAAAGCGTATTTAGATTGCTTTAGCTTTTTTGAATAAATAAAAATGGCATCATTATTTTTATGTCAAAGCGAGGGTGAACTGACCCTTGACATCACAATTTAAAAAATTAAATTTTGGCTTATGTTTTACAATTAAGTAGTTTAATCGTGTTTGGCTTAAGGGGAGGCACATGTGTCGTCACAGAAAGGTCAAAGTTCATCCCAAACCACAATCAAACGGACTCAAGACGTAGGGTACTCATTCAATTTTTCCACCTACCTAGGTTATGGTCTTGTATCATTTGATTTGTGGCAATAGAAATTATAACATATCTACAGAGCCTTTTGCCTTCAGATATTGAGTATTCCACTTACGTTCTAAAGAGCCGTTCATTTAGAAAAATCTGCTGTCCTCTCTATATCTCTCTCTTTCTACCACGAAACTCCATCCCATGATCTTTTTCTCTTTCTCCCATACCTCCGTCCCTCTCTACCCCGACACCCTCTCTTTCCCCCCACAGAAATCCGCCCTACTCTACCCCCACACCCTCTCAACCCCCCACACCCTCCCTTGCTTGAATATTATACCAGTTACCTTGGAACTACCAACCATTGGACCAGCCCACCACACAGAAACTACCTTGGAACTACCAACCATTGGACCAGCCCACCACACAGAAACTACCATGGAACTACCAACCATTGGACCAGCTCACCACACAGAAACTACCATGGAACTACCAACCATTGGACCAGCCCACCACACAGAAACTACCTTGGAACTACCAACCATAGGACCAGCCCACCACACAGAAACTACCTTGGAACTACCAACCATTGGACCAGCCCACCACACAGAAACTACCTTGGAACTACCAACCATTGGACCAGCCCACCACACAGAAACTACCTTGGAACTACCAACCATTGGACCAGCCCACCACACAGAAACTACCTTGGAACTACCAACCCTTGGACCAGCCCACCACACAGAAACTACCTTGGAACTACCAACCATTGGACCAGCCCACCACACAGAAACTACCTTGGAACTACCAACCATTGGACCAGCCCACCACACAGAAACTACCTTGGAACTACCAACCATTGGACCAGCCCACCACACAGAAACTACCTTGGAACTACCAACCATTGGACCAGCCCACCACACAGAAACTACCTTGGAACTACCAACCATTGGACCAGCCCACCACACAGAAACTACCTTGGAACTACCAACCATTGGACCAGCCCACCACACAGAAACTACCTTGGAACTACCAACCATTGGACCAGCCCACCACACAGAAACTACCTTGGAACTACCAACCATTGGACCAGCCCACCACACAGAAACTACCTTGGAACTACCAACCATAGGACCAGCCCACCACACAGAAACTACCTTGGAACTACCAACCATTGGACCAGCCCACCACACAGAAACTACCATGGAACTACCAACCATTGGACTATCCCACCACGAGAGTGGGAGAACACCTGTTCCAGACAGGACACCTATCAGTACACTGGCACTGACCCGATAACCCCCAGAAATCCTGGCACTCTCAGGAATCCTACCCCACCAACCCCCTTCCCATTTAGCCTCGCGAGACTTGACATATCTACCCCAGTTCATCAAGTTTCGTTGATCAGATTTCCCATGTCAAAAACCCATCATCAAATTTCTCCAGGCGGATATAATTATAATTAACGAAGCTTTTTTATTTTAAAGTCCCGTTTTTTGTTCAAAATTAATCGACTTGTAATTAAGGAAGGAATTTAAAATCAGATAATTAAATATCAAGAAATGGTAATCAAGTTTCCATCGCTGATTCAGCAATGTGTTTCAACATCACTAGACGTTATCAGATTCCGGTCATTAGGATTGATGATTAAATATCGCTAGACAATACTGATGCTTTTAGCATTTCATATAAGGGTAAAAATGTATTGCTTTGAGATAAGGATTGCGCCATATATATATATATATATATATATATATATATATATATATATATATATATATATATATATATATATATATATATATATAAACATATAAATATATACATATATACATATTCACACACACACATATATATATATATATACATATATATATATATATATATACATATATATATATATATATATATATATACATATATATATATATATATATATGTATATATATATATATATATATATATATATATATATACATATATATATATATATATATATATATATACATATATATATATATATATATATATATATATATATATATATATATATATATATATATATACAAATATATATGTATACGATACATCTATAATATAAGCGGGCTGAGCGTGTGTCAGTCCTTCCTTCCTTCCTTCCTTCCTTCCTTCCTTCTGTCATCGCTATAGCTTTTGGAACCATAAAAGTAAACATTCGCACCATGCTGTGCTTTTCAGTGCACCGCAGTGTCTTATTATAATTATTAGAGTAGGGTTTGTTTATATAGCGGCATAGAGCTATTTTATAATTGCCACGGTTTTTACTCTTTCGCATAACGTCAAGAAAATATTAAATACACGCAAACTGCTAAAACGTATTAAAAAGATTAATGTCAAATATCATTTTCGTTTAGGTTCCCAGAAAAAGTGGATACATTTTAATAACATAATAACAGTAGGGTAGAAAAATCAAATTAATTTAACTCTTTTCAAATTTTGACAAAGGAGGTAATTTAAAAATACATTAAACTCACGCTAATAATAAACCGGTAGTGATCTCCCCTAAACTTTCTCGAATATTCTTATATAAAACAACAGGGGATGGTAACTGGGGATATAGTTATGATTTTTAATCCATTTTAAATACTTAAACTTTTAAAAATAGAATAGAATCTCATAAAAAAAACATTGCGCACCAAGCAAACGCCGAATAAAAACGCGTATAATAGTGCGCAATATTATTAGTACTTTAAAAATTTACATTAGTTTTTTGAGAAATCGGAAGTAGCGTAAATTACTACTTCCAGTCAACGGAAATTACTCAAAATTTAACAGAAGGTAGAGAATTAGATCTTTTACTTACATGTGAAATTTCATTTATCTATCTGAAATAGTACTCAAGTTATAGGCTTTTGAAAAATTCAAAGTAGGAAAAGTACCACTTCCGGTTATCGGAAATCGCTCAAAAGTTGATACGGATCTACGATTTTGATAAAATACTTATATATGAAATTTCATCAACCTAGCTGTAACGGTACTCAAGTTATCGTGTTTACACACGGACAGACACACAGACACACACACACACAGACATACGGACAAGATTGCAAAATTATGTTTTTCCGTATCAGTGAGGTGTAAAACGTCGAGATTTGTAAAAATCTCGATTTTTTTTTTTTGCACGATTACAATACTTTCTCTATACTACGTATATACGAGAAAGTAAAAAATGCAAATATACGTTCGTCATAGAAGGAATTAGTGTTGCAATAATATAATTAGCAAAATGTGAATGCAAATTATTCGGATGTGTAAGAGGAAATTATTGTTAGAAAATTATAATTAGCATGGATTGATAAAAAGCAATTATTTTATTTATTTTATTCACTGAATGTAGGCCCTACTGTTTATTACTTATAATTTTTAATCAACTACTCAGCTCTATTATAGACGCGTCATCACGTTCATTAGGTACGCAATGGTTTTAGTTATGAAACGGATGGAAAGGGCGCGATTTTGGCGCTACGGGCTAGACTGTGAGCAATATGCCTTTATGATTGCATTTAAATTGTGTTTATGTTATGAGTGTTGTGTTTGTTTTTTCGTTTGTTTTTTGTTTTTTTTTTGCGTTCGTTTGTGTTGTGTTTAGTTTTGTTCTGTTGGTACATTTAAAAAAGATTTACCGTGGCGGAGCACGGGATGCAGCTAGTATATATATAAGGTGACAAGACAAATTATCTGAGGGTAAATGATATCTGACAAAATATCCCAGACAAAATAAACTAATGACAAACTATCTCAGAACAAATGATCTCAAGAAAAAATGTCTTAGATAAAGTATCTCAGATAAAATATCACCAGCCAAATAACTTTAGGATTTAGGATTTTTTAAAAACTAAGTAACACGCAAATGTTTTTCTTATTACATTAAACGTTATTTAATTGTTATAAGTAGGATAATCCCATTAGGATAAGAGTATAATCCGAACATGAGCAATCTTAACACATAAGGTGGAAAGGAAATGGAATTGCACATCTGTTGATATATATCTATCGGCAATTTACACATACCTACATAGCTTAGCTACTAAACTGAAACCCTATTGTAACCATGACAACCAAAATTTTCCTCCAATTTTACCACGCACACCAAAACCACCTCTTCCCGACTAAGTTTAAAGTATCCTTTGTTTTTCACGTCTCCCTGTAAATACGATGTTTCCTTGCAGATATCGTAGTATTGTCAATTAGCTGTCTTAATTAGTGTCCGTGTTAAACTAATCAGTTGAGACTTTAAAGTGGCCGAGGGTTGTTTGAAAAGTAGCAGAAAGTGAAATATTACACCGTCAGAATATTGCGTTACACTGTCAATTTACAGACTTTCCACCATGAGACTATTGCCTTAGTCTGTCAATATACAGACTTTCCACCAATAGACTATTGTGTTACACTGTCAACATAGAGACGTTCCACCAATAGACTATTGCGTTACACTGTCAACATAGAGACGTTCCACCAATAGACTATTGCGTTACACTGTCAACATAGAGACGTTCCACAAATAGACTATTGCGTTACACTGTCAACATAGAGACGTTCCACCAATAGACTATTGCGTTACACTGTCAACATAGAGACGTTCCACCAATAGACTATTGCGTTACACTGTCAACATAGAGACGTTCCACAAATAGACTATTGCGTTACACTGTCAACATAGAGACGTTCCACCAATAGACTATTGCGTTACACTGTCAACATAGAGACGTTCCACCAATAGACTATTGCGTTACACTGTCAACATAGAGACTTGTGCGTTTCAGATATTTCTTTTAGTGACAGTTTTTGGTTTTTGTGACGCTGTTAAAGTGGGCTTAATTGTTTTTTTTTTTAATTAAAAGGATCCGGTTTTTTTTTAAATCTCTATTAGAACCAAGAGTTCTGTACAGAAAATAACTTTAAGAACAAACTATATATACGGTTTTTTATAATTAAAAAAAAAAATTTTCTAATTATACATTATTCCTCTTCTTCGTTCTTCACGGTAAAACAGCAGATTTCCTTCCACAGACCTAAGTATAGCGTGTCAACATGTTATGCGCTGTATAGCCAGTTGAAGCCGACTTCACCCTGCATTTTTCCTAGATTTGCTTCCATTTGTCCGCCAAAGAGCAATCTGAAAGGCAGCAGTTGTTTGATTTTGGAATTTTCTCGCCAAGATGGGTTGCTGCCCCTAGCTATAGAGCCTCATCTGCCCGGTACATCAATTTAATTTTTTTTTTAATATTTGTATCTATTTTGTTCAGCATTACGATAACTTGGCATTTAAAAGTTAAAAACTACATAATTAAATTTATTCAGATCTTTTTAATCGTCACCGCGTGACGGAACAGAGGTTTATTTTTAAACGTGTGTATTTCTGAAACTCTGCTCACTGTAACGGCAGCTGACCGGTATCCATTTAACTTCAAATGTCGGGGGTGATCTTGGTGGAAAGGTCTTCAAATTTAAAATATTTTAACGAAACTAAATTATAATTTTAAAATATTTTAACGAAACGAAATTAAAATTTTTAATATGTACCCCAGCAACAACACACTGTGTATGCCAAGAAATTGATGAGCTATGGCTGTAGAATGCAGAGGTACGACATTGTGTACAAGTCAGGGAGAGTGGTAATTTTAAAATTTTAACAGGTGTCTCATTAACCATGTGACGTCGTCTCACACATAAAGTTCATATGTTCTACATGAACATTTTTTTTTATCTAACATGAACAACTCTCAGACAGAAAAAAAAAAAAAATGATTGAAAGGCCACCGATAGCTAATCAGTTCGAAGCCCGGCTGACCAGATCGAATCTTGTCCAGTTGACCTAATCGATGACGTGAGTGCCCTAAGTTCACGTGACGTCAGCAATTGATTGGGTGAGGTAACAATTAAATGCCCGTCACTAAAGCACTCAGTATTTGACTAGATGATTTAAAACTTAAATGCCCGTAAGTTTACTAAATGATCTCAGCATTTGGTTGCGTTAACAATTAAATGCCTGTCAGTTTACTAAATGCATTCAGTATTTGGTTGAGGTAACAATTAAATGCCCGTAAGTTTACTAAATGCACTCAGTATTTGATTAAGTGATTTTCATAATTAAATGCCCGTCAGTTTAATAAATGTACTCATTGTCTGATTATAGTTAATGTATGTGCAATTAGGTGTAATCAAACAAAGCACTTTGATAAATTTAGGCGAGCAAGAAAGTTGACTAGGGTCAGTTTATCTTTGAACGGGGGTAAAAATAAACTGTGACTCTGGGGCTACATGTGGCTCTGACTGGATATATCTGACTTTATTAATTGTGTCAGTTACCTAATATGCACTCGTGGCTTAATTTGCGTAAAAAATTATGCAAGATGCAGTAATTAATTATAATAGGTAAATTTTGAATAAGAAAAAATAGTACATTATTATTACTAAAAACTGTTATCGATGTAGAAGTATAATATTATAGGTATAATTTTTATAGGAACTAAAAGTAGATTATTATAACTAACAATTGTGAAATATGTAGAAGTAGAATGATATCGTTAAAAGATATGTAAGAAGTAAAAGTAGACTTAACATATCAGTAAATAAGCGTGTCTTTGACCTGACAAAACACTTTAAAAAATACCCCAGACACCGCATGTTCAAACAAAATATTTACGTTCAATCTAAAGTAAAGAAAAACAGATGCAACCTACCTCAAATCCTCTGAATCAATCGCGCCACTTCAGCAAAGCTCTGCTCATAAAGCCAACACAAACAGTCTTCGACCAGTGTTAGAGCTAAGTTTTTACTTTCTCCTTATGCTCCGTGTGCAGGTAATGATATCACTCTCAGTGCATACACTTAGTCAATGCACATTTGATACGTTTGTGAATACACATTTATGCAGTCAGAAGTGCTGCTGTAATATTAAGATAATCACACCATTATTGCTAATTAGTGCTAATTAACTTTCGACGGTTGGTCTTAAAAATTAGTGCAAATTATCCTCTATTTTACTTCTTAAATATACTGCAAAATTATTTACGAATTTCTGCTAAACACCTACAACTTGAACATATGTATATATTGTCTATATATATATATATATATATATATATATATATATATATATATATATATATATATATATATATATATATATATATATATATATATATATGTATATATATAATAATATATATCTTTATATATATATATATATATATATATATATATATATATATATATATATATATATATATATATATATATATATATATATATACATATATATAAGCAATATGTTTAAATACATATTGTATGTCTGCATATATAAGTAGATGTATACAGTACATATTGAATATAACGATATATTATACTTGTTATAGAGCAAATGTTTCACCGGATATCCACCAAGATATGGACACAAGCAATCCCGCAGAAAACACTACTCGCTGTCTGATATCCCGCGCGCCTCCAAGCCGGCACGTGCAGGCTATGTGTGAGCCAATGACAAGGCTGATAAACCGTATAGGCAATACGGGGGTACCTTTCGTCAAAACTGCCCTACACAAAGAAGCCGTAAGAATCTTTTTCAGCCCCGACTGCGGGAGGGGTAGGGCAGGGCGGGGTTTGTTTATCTTTGTGGGTTAATCTATATCTCAGCGCGTGTGTGTGCGTACCTGTGCGCGTGGAATGTTTACCTCCCCCTCCCCCACCTCCGCCCACCCCTCCCCCACCTCCGCCCACCCCTCCCTCCCCTGTATCTCCCACGAGAGAAGCGAATACCTCTTGATACTATCTGTCAGAGGGTTACCCGCGGCTCACCGTGAGTGGGGGCGGGCGTCTGCACGAGCTTATAGTTTTTGATGTAATTCATCTTTTTTTTCTGCCACGGCCGCGACTTCTCCGAGGGAAGTGTTCACAGGTACCTCTCTGTGAGTGCCAGCTCAAAGCCCAAGGTTCTTAAAAGTCAAGTGAAATTCCTTGTGACTGTAGTAGGTCATCCCACCGACCTCGGCTTCTCCTCCCCCCTCCCCCCCCCCCCACCCCCAATTACAAGAGTACAGAAAAATATTACAGCTCAAAATTTGTTGCTTCGAGTACATTCAAATTAATCCTACCAAATTCATCACTTAACAACAGTATAAACTGCATGCATTTCCACAAATGTGTTATATATATATATATATATATATATATATATATATATATATATATATATATATATATATATATATATATATATATATATATATATATATATACGTATGTATGTAAATACGTATGTATGTATTACGTCATCTATTGGTAAATTTTACGATTACTAGCTTGAGTCACGGGTTCGAGTCCAGTCGAACGACAATGAGTCAATTCAGCACTAATTTGTACCTGTAATGGCGAAAGTGCCTAGTGCTGATCGTATTCTCCCTAGGTATGCCAAAGTCAGAGATAGAGATGAGCTCTACTTCACCTGCCCAATGAGCCGTCTGGTCTTAAAAGGAAAAGTACTTTTCTTTATGTTTGAAATAGTAGTTAAATATCGATAGCTTTCACTTATCTAAAATTAACCCCCCACTCCCCAAATCAATAGCTTCCTTTACTGAAGTACAAAAAAAAATTAAACTCTAACCTTTTACGTTTTAGCGTGACTACATTCAATGAACAGCTTAAATCAGCATCTTTCACTGTGCTATGTCTAAAATTAGCCTCAAACAGACCCCTATCTTCTCTACAGTACAAAACGGAATCGATTCCAACGAATCCCCACTCCCCTCCCTTCCCCGTGATTGAGTAGACCCAATAGAGTGTTTAAAGATCGACATCTTCAAATTCCAGTCTCCATCGTGAGTGAGGTCAGCCGTACTTTTGCTCGCCATGCTGAATTCAGCAATTTTCGATTCCATTTTTTTAAAAACCTGTAGAGTTTTGATGACGTGCTTAGACTGTCTACTATAATTTAATTTAATTCTGCCCCATGTTTTTAGTGGTGCAAAACAAGTTCGGGTTTGTCCAGATTCTAGAACTTCCTTCAGTTGTTTCAATTCTGTTTTTTTAAATATAGTTTTTTTAAATTAAGGAGCTAAACTTGTATCCTTGAAGTCTGAGTACAACTCGATAGAGTGCACACAGGCAGTTTGAAAGTGAGTGCCTGTTTGAGTTCGTGAGTAAAGTTCAGGGTCGCTGGTGTCCTTGTGGGGTGCAAGTTTTGTTGAGGGGGTTATTTGTGTCAAGGACGAAGATTTTTGTGGGATGACGTCACCGCCGCAGTTAAAGGTAGGTTTGTGTGTAGCTACATCAAAGATCCGTAAGACTCGATGTTCTAATATCATGTGAGTCATGTATCTTGTAGATGGCATTAGCATAAAAAATGTACTGGAACTCGCTGTCTCTAGTTATAGTAATTGTAAAAGTAAAGTTACCTTTTTGGAAGTAACAGTCAGTATTGTAGATGATGTAGAGTTTACCAGTTTCTGCGGTCGAAGCATTTGAAGGGATAGTATGGTCAATTCTATGTCCAGTCGCGTTTACTTTGACTCACGTGAACCAGGTACCCACCAAAGCTGAGGGAACTCAACGACGTCATTTGGACTCTAGTTTTGGATCTGATTAAAGAACTCTGAATACCTTAATTAATATGGTCATAATAAACGTGTAGGCTACAATATCACAATAGGCCCCCTTGGTAGAGTTTAGATTTAATATCATCGTGTAGCTTTGACAAACTTTATGGTAGTAATAGCACGAACGTCATACCCCCCCCCCCCCCCGCAACCCAACCAATAATGACAAAAAAAAATTAGAACAAAATCTTTTTGAGATCCTGTGATTTTGTTTCAAAAACAGGAATATATTTTCTATTTCAAAATCTTTTTGAAGTTTTGGAGATCCTGACATTTGTTTAAAAAAAAGGATTCTATTTTCTATTTTAAAATCTTTTTGAAGTTTTTGAGAAACTGTCATTTGTTTCAAATTCGGGAATCTATTTTTTAAAATAAAGCTTGAAGTGTTGATTGCTAAGTATATTTCTTTTACACACATACCAGTCAATACCACGCCCCAACCCCCACCCCACCCAGGTAATTCCCCGCCCCTCTCTACACCCATTAACTTACACACAAAAAACTTTCAGTTGATTATAATTGTTAACGCAAAAAACTTTCTGTTGATTATAATTGTTATACACAAAAAAAACCCTCTCATCCAGTTTTAATTTTTGTTTCGTCTTTTTGTCTGGTCTAATTATTAAATAACCCAGAGTTCAAGGTCGTGTAGAATTTCCACACCGTCCCTGACCTTCAGACACTCTAGAGCAGGTAAACCATTTAATTTCCGGCAGCCGATGAATCCAGCCTGGCAATATCCAAATGAAAACTCGGGTTTTACGGGAAAACTTATAAAAACAATGATTGCGTTATTGCTTCGTTTACAAAACAAACAAAAAAATGATTAAATATTTTAACACTTGCCCCCAGCTGCAAACTTGATGAAATCTCAAAATCGTTTTTGTCTGTTAAACTTCGGGGTCAACAAATTCAGTTCCAAATCAAGTGTGATTAAAATTTCAATTTAAAAAATAGATCAAGGTTGTATGTTTTTTGTATCCTAATTACATTGTCTAGGAGGTTCGCGAATCTTTGTTTTTTTGGGCATCCAAATTTTAGGCCTTTTTTTTGTTTTGTAAAAAACTGTAACGGGGTAAAGAAAGAAACGGACCGCAGGTGTTAGAGGCTGCTCCACGTGTGCAGCTGTTTTATTTGTTTATCTGCAGCACTGAGCTGTTGTCTAACTACAATTATTTTTGTTATCGCTACTTTGTTCTGGGTTGAGCAGTTTTTTGTTTATTTCCTTGTTCCGCTACCGGAAATCAACAATCTGAAACAGGCCTCTGAAGGATAGATATATTTTAGAAATCCATGTTTTTGTGTAGCGCATCCTTGTCTATAAAAACAAAACTGTATCTTTGAAAGATATCGAGCATTGACTAAAGTTTTTCCTACCGTTTGTAGCAGGAGAAACGGACCATAGATTTCCAGATAGTTTAATGATTAGACGGACAATACATGAAACCAAGATCTCTGGCTATAATAAAATTTTAATCAATATAAAAATGACATTTGAATATTATTTAAGTATCAGATTAAATTGAGTTTTTATATTTATAGCTTCATTTGCCCCTAAGCTTCTCTTATACAAACCCCTACATTGATACATGGAACTTCCCATCCGAAGATAATCAACAAACATGTATCATAATCAGTGTTTCTTCCAGACTTTTTTCTCACGGGGGGGGGGGGGGGGGCACTTGAAATTTTCGGTGCCTGGAAGAAACTCTAGAAGAAACTCTAGAAGAAACTCTGATCATAATCTGGGGGTTGTATAAGGGTCGACACTGCTCCTAACTGGATAACTGGATATAAGCATAAATGGCTACCTTCTGATTTAGTCATGTGGTCAAGTTGGCCATTTCGATTACTTTAGTCGTGTGGTCAAGTTGGTCATTTCGATTACTTTCGGGTTGGTGGAAATGTAGACTTATTTGTACTAAAACAGTGCCAATTTTATATAGGCTTACAATCACTTTGTAAAAAAAACACCACAATCTATGCAAGCACTTCCTCAGTCACTTAGTCCACAATCAATGCAAGCACTTCTTTAATCACTTTGTTCACAATCAACGTAAGCACTTTTTCAATCACTCAGTCCACAATCAATGGAAGCACTTGTTCACACTATACAAAGGAAGGAGAGAAGTGGCACTTAAAATATTTGGTTCAGTGCACTTTTAAAACATTGGGAGCAATTTTAAAACATTGGGAGCAATTTTAGTTACTGACATACATACATGTGGTGTATCCGTTTCATGTTAAATTGTATTCTTATACATTTGTAAACATATTTTGTACATTTTGTACATTTTGATTCATGTGTAGTATATTTTTCTTTACATTTTTAAAATATTTTCAATGCACTTTTTTATACATTTTGCCGTATATATATATACTGCACATTTTTAGAAACATTTTGTAAATTTTCGCACACGCTTTATACCTTTTTCATAGTTTCTATAAAATGTTTAATACATTTAATTTGTACACAATTTGTTTACATTACTACACACATTTTCTTTATTCGTTCAAGACATTTTCAACATTTCTAACTAATTTCGTACACTGTTTAAAATAAATTAATCTTTATTAACTAACTACCATTTTTAAACAGATTTTATACATTTTGTTTTTAAATTTTGAAACTTCAAAAGTAAGAAATGTGAAGCCGAAAGAGTTATCTATGTTTAGAAGATTGAGTTATCTCTAACTGTGCATCTCTGTGAACATGAGTACATTTTGACAGCTCTAGCTGAGGTGATAAGGTTAAAGTTAAGATTTGAGTTAAGGATTGTTTGTGTCTTACAAGGGTGTTGATGCCAGGAGGTAAACAAAGAACGCAAATCTACAGGATTTATATCTTTATGGAGCACCTTTAGACTCGCTTTATGTTTTTATATAAATAAACTGAAAGAGCTAGGAAACAAATAATTTGTTTTAATGGGAAGCTTTGGCGCTATAAATTTCGTAATTTAAATTCTTCTAGACATTTATTAAGCTGTGTTGATTACTTCAAGTTGTAGATATATCGCGTGCCAGAAACTGCTTAGTTATGGAGTTTTCCGTAATTATTTCAAATGAATAACTCAATAATTAAAAATATATTTTACCGATGGTTTTAACATAAATAACTTTTAAATAACGATCAATTTTGAAGCAGAGTACGACGGTCATGTTGATGATCTATGAGGTTTGGTTGTTTCTGTGTAGCAGAGTACTACGGTCATATTGATGATCTATGAGGTTTGGTTGTTTCTGTGTAGCAGAGTACTACGGTCATATTGATGATCTATGAGGTTTGGTTGTTTCTGTGTAGCAGAGTACTACGGTCATATTGATGATCTATGAGGTTTGGTTGTTTCTGTGTAGCAGAGTACTACGGTCATATTGATGATCTATGAGGTTTGGTTGTTTCTGTGTAGCAGAGTACTACGGTCATATTGATGATCTAGCAGGTTTGGTTGTTTCTGTGTAGCAGAGTACTACGGTCATATTGATGATCTAGCAGGTTTGGTTGTTTCTGTGTAGCAGAGTACTACGGTCATATTGATGATCTAGCAGGTTTGGTTGTTTCTGGGTAGCGACTTGGGCTAGTGAAATAAGCATGACAGTCTTCTTGATGATATATAAGGTCATGTCTATAAGGTCATGATAGTGGCTACCGTGGTTGGTTTTCTCGACTGTGATGTCGGGGTTGATAGTTTGGGCTAGTCATAAGGTCATGATGGTGGCTACCATGGTAGGTTTTCTCGACTGTGATGTCGGGGTTGATAGTTTGGGCTAGTCATAAGGTCATGATGGTGGCTACCATGGTAGGTTTTCTCGACTGTGATGTCGGGGTTGATAGTTTGGGCTAGTCATAAGGTCATGATGGTGGCTACCATGGTAGGTTTTCTCGACTGTGATGTCGGGCTGATAGTTTGGGCTAGTCATAAGGTCATGATGGTGGCTACCATGGTAGGTTTTCTCGACTGTGATGTCGGGGTTGATAGTTTGGGCTAGTCATAAGGTCATGATGGTGGCTACCATGGTAGGTTTTCTCGACTGTGATGTCGGGCTGATAGTTTGGGCTAGTCATAAGGTCATGATGGTGGCTACCATGGTAGGTTTTCTCGACTGTGATGTCGGGCTGATAGTTTGGGCTAGTCATACGGTCATGATGGTGGCTACCATGGTAGGTTTTCTCGACTGTGATGTCGGGGTTGATAGTTTGGGCTAGTCATAAGGTCATGATGGTGGCTACCATGGTAGGTTTTCTCGACTGTGATGTCGGGCTGATAGTTTGGGCTAGTCATACGGTCATGATGGTGGCTACCATGGTAGGTTTTCTCGACTGTGATGTCGGGTTGATAGTTTGGGCTAGTCGTAAGGTCATGGTCACATCTTACGTATTTTAAGTCAACGATCTTATTGGCTAATTTTCTTCTGTGGTTTGCAAAAAAGAATAAATATATATATATTTTTTAATCACTTTTATTTGCAATTTAAAACGAGTACATCAAAATCAAATTCTTTACATAATTTCGAACACCAAATGAAAACGAAAGGTTTTGCAAATGTACATAATAAATATTTACATGATGACATGTATGTGATTATACAATAAATTGAAGGGGATAACAGTAACAGGGGTGAAGGTCAAATGAGGGTGTCTAGAGTCTGGGCGGGGAGTGGAGAGTAAGGTGTTCAAGGACGGGTGGGGGGTGGTGGTTATGGAAAGTCAATGGGATAGTGAAGCAATTTCTATTAAAATTATTTTTTTTTTTTTTTTTTTTTTTTTTTTTTTTAATACTTTTATTTTCAATTAAAACAAGTACATCAACATCAAATTTTTAAACATAATTTTGAACACCAAATGAAAACGAAAGGTTTTGCAAATGTACATAATGAATATTTACATAATGTCATGTATTTGATTATAAAAAAAAATTGCAAAGGATGACAGTAAAAGGAGTGAAGGTCAAATGAAAGTGTCAGAAGTCTGGGTGGGGAGAGGAAAGGAAATTTTTCAGAGAGGGTCAATGGGGCAGTGAAACATTTTCTATGTAGGGAAACAACTTAAGTTGACTAGTTGAAAGGGTGTTGTAGTGGTCGCATTTAGTTTTCAAAAGGTTGCAGTGTGAAAGATGAGGGGAAAGAGACAAGATTTAGAACTTTAAATAAGTTCTGGATATTGATGTTGCGGTGGGTGGTGGGGTCGTTGGAACAGTTAAAGAGATTGTGGGGTTATCATGTCTGGGGGTAAAGTGGATAGAGGGGGAGAGAGGAGGGGGTAGATTTTTTTTTTTTTTATTAATTCAATTGTTTTAAACATTTAAATCAGTAATAATAATATATTTGATAGAATCTATTAAAATTATGTAGAGAAAAAGAATAAACATTTTTGATGAATGGGAAACAGTGTGCTCTTGGAACGATAAGTCTAATGAACGTTCACACCTATTCTTTTTTAATTAGTGAATATAGCTACGGTTTTATATTTGTATAGAAATACTAAATTTAAAAAATAATTAGCATAAATCTGTAAAAACAATAACACGGTGTTTTAAATATGTATGTTTTAAAAGACTACAAACTATAATCTGTGATTTTACATTAACATTGTTCAATATAACTGCATTTAATAATTTTTACTATCGGGATTGTGAGTCGCCTCCCTTTATGTTAAAAGCGTTTAAAACAATATTAAATTTACAGTTTTACACCACTGTAAATCTAATATTTATAAAACCACATTTATTCAACAAGTTAGGCTTTATCCATATAGACATATATCTATGCACATCAACGTCAGCTTAAATAGTCTGTAAATGCAACTTCGTGGGCATAGCACTGACAACACTATTCCTTGCATGCTTCGAAACTGATGAACTCTACTTCATCTGCCCCATATGACTTCAGCACGACCGGGAAAACGTGCCGATGAAGTGCCACAACTTTAGGTCGTAGACTGACCCGTGGAGGGTAATTGACAAGATAGTATCGCTCCCTTCGAGTTGTTAATGACCACGGGCCTAATTTCATTATCGTATAGCTAATTTTTATTTTACTAAATACTCGAGGAGAATTTTTCAAAGTTCCTTATGGTACTAACGATTTGTATCGGTACGTTTACGCCACTAAGCACGCACACTCACGAACGCGCTCACAAACACTCTCACACACACACACGCGAACACACACTCATGCACGAACACACACACGCTGACATACGCACACACACACACACACACACACACTCACTCATAACGATTTAAGAACAGCCTTGGAACTGTGTCATACTGTCTAGCCCCAGTCCTAGAGTCCTACTAGCCCCAGTCCTAAAGTCCTACTGTCTAGCTTGTCCTAAAGTCCTACTGTCTAGCTTGTCCTAAAGTCCTACTGTCTAGCCTCAGTCCTAATGTCCTACTGTCAAGCCCCAGTCCTAATGTCCTACTGTATAGCTCCAGTCCTAATGTCCTACTGTCTAGCCTGTCCTAAAGTCCTACTGTCTAGCTTGTCCTAAAGTCCTACTGTCTAGCTTGTCCTAAAGTCCTACTGTCTAGTCTCAGTCCTAAAGTCCTACTGTCTAGCCTCCGACACACGTTGCTGTCAGAATCCTACCAACACATTAACCCCTACTGGCACCTGAAAGCTCCCCAGCCCAGCGTGTGTCGTCTGGCAGTTGGCATCACCCCCACCCCCACCCCCACCCCACCCCTCCCATGCTAAAGTGCACAAGATCTGCTCCCATTCCGTGACCTCACATAACAGCTTGCAGGGTTACCTATAACAGGCACTTAAGTCACGTTACGTCATCCATCAGTACTCACCTTCAGAGCTCACAACCTTGCTGTTTCACGTGTGTTTCCATGTAGGCGTCTTAAGTCGGCATTTAGGCATTGGTAGATCAGGTAAATATTTCCTGCCATATTGCCAGGCGTCTTAAGACAGCATTTAGGCATTGGTAGATCAGGTAAATATGTCTTGCCATATTGTCAGGTGTCTTAAGACGGCATTTAGGCATTGGTAGATCAGGTAAATATGTCTAGATATAAATTATTTCCATAGTATTTTAATAGGATGGAGTGTAAATCTTAGAGATGTCTGGTAATTAAAAATACAACAAGGTCGGCAGAAATGTTCCAGCCAGTTAAGCTTGTTTTAGATATTTTGGGGAGTGGGAAGCTTGCTAGTACTTATGTCATATAACATGACCTAACCGACACCACTGGATCATACCCTGACCTAACCTCCACACCTGGATCATACCCTGACCTAACCTCCAAACCTCGATCATACCCTGACCTAACCGCCACCACTGGATCATACCCTGACCTAACCTCCGAACCTCGATCATACCCTGACCTAACCGCCACCACTGGATCATACCCTGACCTAACCGCCACACCTGGATCATACCCTGACCTAACCGCCACGACTGGATCATACCCTGACCTAACCGCCACACTTGGATTATACCCTGACCTAACCCCCACCACCTAGATCACACCCTGACCTAACCGCCATCCCTAGATCACACCCTGACCTAACCTCCAAACCTGTATCATACCCTGACCTAACCGCCAACACCTGGATCATACCCTGAAATAACCGCCATCCCTAGATCATACCCTGACCTAACCTCCACACCTGGATCATACCCTGACCTAACCTCCACACCTGGATCATACCCTGACCTAACCGCCACACCTGGATCATACCCTGACCTAACCGCCACTCCTGGATCATACCCTGACCTAACCTCCACCCAACACCTGGATTATACCCTGACCTAACCTCCACACCTGGATCATACCCTGACCTAACCTCCACCCTTAGATCATACCCTGACCTAACCTCCACACCTGGATCATACCCTGACCTAACCTCCACACCTGGATCATACCCTGACCTAACCTCCACACCTGGATCATACCCTGACCTAACCGCCACACCTGGATCATACCCTGACCTAACCGCCACACCTGGATCATACCCTGACCTAACCGCCACTCCTGGATCATACCCTGACCTAACCTCCACCCAACACCTGGATTATACCCTGACCTAACCTCCACACCTGGATCATACCCTGACCTAACGGCCACACCTGGATCATACCCTGACCTAACCGCCACCACTGGATCATACCCTGACCTAACCGCCACACTTGGATTATACCCTGACCTAACCCCCACCACCTAGATCACACCCTGACCTAACCGCCATCCCTAGATCACACCCTGACCTAACCTCCAAACCTGTATCATACCCTGACCTAACCGCCAACACCTGGATCATACCCTGAAATAACCGCCATCCCTAGATCATACCCTGACCTAACCTCCACACCTGGATCATACCCTGACCTAACCTCCACACCTGGATCATACCCTGACCTAACCGCCACACCTGGATCATACCCTGACCTAACCGCCACTCCTGGATCATACCCTGACCTAACCTCCACCCAACACCTGGATTATACCCTGACCTAACCGCCACACCTGGATCATACCCTGACCTAACCTCCACACCTGGATCACACCCTGACCTAACCTCCACCCAACACCTGGATTATACCCTGACCTAACCTCCACACCTGGATCATACCCTGACCTAACGGCCACACCTGGATCATACCCTGACCTAGCCGCCACACTGGATCATACCCGGACCTAACCGCCACACCTGGATCATACCCTGACCTAACCTCCACCCTAGAAGTAGTTTTCTCGACTGTGATGTCAGGTTGATAGTCTGGGCTACATCATAAGGTCATGGTCACATCTTACGTATTTTTAAGTCAAGGATCTATTATATTTTATATAGGATAGTTTAGGGGTTTTGAGACGGAAAAGCCATTAGTATTATATATATATATATATATATATATATATATATATATATATATATATATATATACTTTTTTTATACTTTTTATTATATTCATGCTAGAAAACGCTTGGTTGCAAGAGAATAGTGACCCGAAGATTGTCAGCACTCCAAATGCTTACTTCTTTACTTCCCTGTAGTACCCTGTAACTAAATATTCTAAAAGAATAGCGAGTGTATTGTTCATATTTATTATTATATCGTTCATTACGAATGCAGCGGATCGACATTATTATAATTTTGAAAATAATATCAATATTAAGCGCCGCATCTTAATATTTAAAGAGCCGCATGTGGCTCATCAGCCGCAGGTCGCCGACCCTGGATGGTTTGATGCTGTGGTTGGCAGAAAAAATCTATAAATACTTTGGACTTTTGCCTAATTATTTGGCCTTGTTAGTAGAGTATCAATTAAACGTTTACAGCTCTTTGTTTTTATCGGTAAATTTAGCTACGGTTTTATATTTGTATATAAACACTAAATTTTATAAATAATTAGCATAAAAATTTGTAAAAACAATTAAATGATGTTTCAAATATGTATGTTTTAAAAAGTTACAAATTATAATCCGTGATATTACATTAACATTGTTCAAAATAACTGCATTTAATGACTTTTACAATCGGGGTTGTGAGTTGCCTCCCTTTATGCTCAAAGGGTCTAACTCTAAAATAATATTCAATTTGCAGTTTTAAACCACTGTAATTCTAATATTAATAAAACCACATTTATTTAACAAGTTAGGCTTTATCCATATAAACATATATCTATGCATATCAACGTAAGCTTAAATAGTCTGTAAATGCAACTTCGTGGGCTTAGTACACTATTCCTTGCATGCATGGAAACAGATGAACTCTACTCCATCTGCCCCATATGACTTCAGCACGACCGGGAAAACGGGCCGATGAAGTGTCACAACTTTAGGTCGTAGACTGACCCCTGGAAGCTAATTGTCAAGATAGTATCGCTCCCTTCAAGAAAACCTCAAGAGGCTGTTGTTGAAGATCTCGGGCCTAAATTTATTATCGTTAAGCTAATTTTTAGTTTTTAAAATACTCTAGGAGAATTTTCAAACTAACAATATGTATTGATACATTGTTATCTTCGTAGCGAATCACCATAACCTGTTTATGTCACTAGGCACGCACACTCACACACACTCACTCATACACACACACACCCACACTCACACATAACGATGTAAGTATAGTCTTAGAACTGTGGACTGGAATATCGGAAACAGTCGTATAAAAGGGATCTAAATACTTGCAGCAAGCCCCAGTCCTACTGTCCTACTGTCTAGCCCCAGTCCTAAAGTCCTACTGTCTAGCTCCAGTCCTAAAGTCCTACTGTCTAGCTCCAGTCCTAAAGTCCTACTGTCTAGCTCCAGTCCTAATGTCCTACTGTCTAGCTCCAGTCCTAAAGTCCTACTGTCAAGCCCCAGTCCTAATGTCCTACTGTCTAGCCTCTGTCCTAAAGTCCTACTTTCAAGCCCCAGTCCTAATATCCTACTGTCTATCCCTAGTCCTAAAGTCCTACTGTCAAGCCTGTCCTAAAGTCCTACTGTCTAGCCTCAGTCCTAATGTCCTACTGTCTAGCCTCAGCCATAATGTCCTACTGTCTAGCCCCAGTCCTAAAGTCCTCTGTCTAGCCTCAGCCATAATGTCCTACTGTCAAGCCCCAGTCCTAATGTCCTCTTGTCTAGTCCCAGTCCTAAAGTCCTACTGTCCTACTGCCTAGCCTGTCATAAAGTCCTACAACGGGATCATACCCTGACCTAACCTCCACACCTGGATAATACCTTGACCTAACCTCCACACCTGGATCATACCTTGACCTAACCGCCACACCTGGATCATACCTTGACCTAACCTCCACCCTTGGATCATACCCTGACCTAACCGCCACACCTGAATCATACCCTGACCTAACCGCCACACCTGGATTATACCCTGACCTAACCGCCACACATGGATCATACCCTGACCTAACCGCCACATCTGAATCATACCCTGACCTAACCGCCACACCTGGATCATACCCTGACCTAACCGCCACCAAACACGTTTGGTTGCAAGAGAATAGTGACCCGAAGATCGTCAGCACTCCAAATGCTAACTTCTTTACTTCCCTGTAGTATTCTGGGAGACTATTCCATGCGTTACATAACAGTGCCTCAACTGGCGGCATTTCTTTTAGAGCTGTTCAGTTGTGCAGTGTAACGTGCATGTTTTAACTTGCTCTTGTTCCGTGAACTTACCATCCACAAATGTTTGGTTTTCAAATCCAGCTTTTTCATTTGAAGCGAACCCGCGTAAATTCTAAATGGCTCAATGTTGATCTCATTTGTTTTTGTTTTGAGAGGATCTACTGTGAACATCAAAGTAGGGCCTACTTGCATTTGTTTTGAATTCCTCAAATCTCAGTGAATCCATCATTTTTTTTTTGTTTATCGTAATGCTGAAGTAATGCATGTTAACAGTAGCATTGGTTTTATCGTGATTTTTTTTTCAAATGTATCGAAATTAAGTAATTTATCGCTTTCTGTGTCTTCAACACAAAAAAAGCATTTTTTTTTTTCAAACAATTAAATTCTTCAAGCAAGGAATAGTTAGGCTAGGTTTTCATCTTGCAGTTTTACATTTAGCTCGTTTAGTTTCTTTGTGATATCCACCACGAAATTGAATGTTTCGATTCGGGATGGACAATTTAATAGGAAGTACATTGAAATAGGGAGTAACTAAATATTCTAAAAAAATAGCGAGTGTTTATTGTTCATATTTATTATTATATCGTTCATTACAAATGCAGCGGATCGACATTAATATAATTTTGAAAATAATATTATTATTAGTATTTGTACAAGGAGCTTAAGTGCCGAATCTTGATATTTAAAGAGCCGCATGTGGCTCGTGAGCCGCAGGTCGCCGACCCTGGATGGTTTGATGCTGTGGTTGGCAGAAAAAAATCTATATATTTTTTTTTTATCTTTTTTTTTGTTTATTATTGAAGTTAACATTTTAAATAGCTTTAGACATTCTCTAGTACTGGTGGTTCATAACCATCAACTCTATCCACTTTCTCACCACCTTCAGCAGACTTGGTAGTGGGGGTTGTAGTACCACCATCACCATGAAGCACCATCAATCTTCCAACATCAAACTTGGGCTTTTTAAGAACCTTGACCTTTTGAATGAGCACATCAGGAAGAGGATAGATGCCCTGGCAGCTCTTTTCAATATCCTTACCAATGCTGTCCGGAATTAGCTTGTTAACAACCTCCTTCATGTCATTGCTAGATACTTCACGAGTTACAATTTCAACCATCCTCTTCCTGATAGCTTTAACCTGTGCATGCTGGGCATAGCAAGTTTTTTTGACTTGGTTGTTTCTCTTCTTAGTGAAACCAATAACAAAAACACGCAGCAAATAGCCATCAGTTGTCTTTACATCAACATTGGCTTCAATAAGAGTCTGCCATTTCTTGACCATAGAGCACGGCTTGTATCTAGTCAGAGACATACCATGGAAGTTGGTCAAAACATTGCGTTTTGGACTTCTTCAGCAACTAACTTGAATTTTCTAAAAGTTACCTCATCATTCTAAAGATCAGCCAAACTGACCTCAAATACACGACCCTTCAAGTTATCACTGGCAATTTTGGTTCCCTGAGAACGGGTAACCAGAGTCTTGCCAATCTGCCTCACAGAAAACATAGAGGGAGCCTTGTCATCGTACCATTCTTTCTTGAAAAAAGGATCAACAACCTTCTTTTTTGTTCCTTTTTTTCATCTTTAGTGAGGCGTTTATTTTTTCCGACAGCCATGATGTCTGAAAGCTTGTAAAAGGAAAGACAGGAAGCTGAATCAAGAAAAATCTATAAATATCTTTGGAATTTTGCAATACAGCATGCCCTTGCAGTAGTATATCAATTAAACGTTTACAGCTATTTGTTTTTATTGGTAACTTTAGCTATGGTTATATATTTGTATATAAACACTAAATTTTAAAAATAATTAGCATAAAAATGTGTTAAAACAATTAAATGATGTTTCAAATATGTATGTTTTAAGAAATTACAAATTATAATCCGTGATGTTACATTAACATTGCTCAATATAACTGCATTTAAAGACTTTTACAATCGGGGTTGTGAGTTGCCTCCCTTTACGCTCAAAGGGTCTAAAATAATATTCAATTTACAGTTTTAAACCACTGTAATTCTAATATAAATAAAACCAAATTTATTCAACAAGTTTGGCTTTATCCATATAAACATATATCTATGCATATCAACGTAAGCTTAAATAGTCTGTAAATGCAACTTCGTGGACTTAGTACTGACAACACTATTCCCTGCATGCATGGAAACAGATGAGCTCTACTTCATCTACCCCATATGACTTCAGCACGGCCGGGAAAACGTGCCGATGAAGTGCCACGACTTTAGGTCGTAGACTGACCCCTGGAGGGTAATTGACAAGATAGTATCGCTCCCTTCGAGAAAAGATAGAAAGGCTGTTGTAAATGATCACGGGCCTAAATTCATTATCGTTCAGCTAATTTTTAGTTTTTAAAATACTCTTGGAGAATTTTCAAACTAACAATATGTATTGATACATTGTTATCTTCGTAGCGAATCACCATAACCTGTTTACGTCACTAGGCACGCACACTCACACACACTCACTCAGACATACACACACACACATAACTATGTAAGAATAGCCTTAGAACTGTGGACTAGAATATCTGAAACAGTCGAATATAAGGGATCTAAATATTTGCATCAAGCCCCAGTCCTAATGTCCTACTGTCTAGCCCCAGTCCTAAAGTCCTACTGTCTAGCTTGTCCTAAAGTCCTACTGTCTAGCTTGTCCTAAAGTCCTACTGTCTAGCTTTGCCTAAAGTCCTAGTGTCTAGCTTGTCCTAAAGTCCTACTGTCTAGCTTGTCCTAAAGTCCTACTGTCTAGCCTCAGTCCTAGTCCTACTGTCTAGCTTGTCCTAAAGTCCTACTGTCTAGGCCCAGTCCTAAAGTCCTACTGTCAAGCCCCAGTCCTAAAGTCCTACTGTCTAGCTTGTCCTAAAGTCCAACTGTCTAGCCCCAGTCCTAAAGTCCTAATGTCTAGCTTGTCCTAAAGTCCTACTGTCTAGCCTCAGTCCTAAAGTCCTACTGTCTAGCTTGTCCTAAAGTCCTACTGTCTAGCTTTTCCTAAAGTCCTACTGTCTAGCTTGTCCTAAAGTCCTACTGTCTAGCTTGTCCTAAAGTCCTACTGTCTAGCTTGTCCTAAAGTCCTACTGTTTAGCCTCAGTCCTAAAGTACTACTGTCTAGCCCCAGTCCTAAAGTCCTAATGTCTGGCTTGTCCTAAAGTCCTACTGTCTAACCTCAGTCCTAAAGTCCTTCTGTCTAGTCCAAGTCCTAAAGTCCTACTGTCCTACTGACTAGCCTCTCATAAAGTCCTACAACTGGATCATATCCTGACCTAACCTCCACCCTTGGATCATATCCTGACCTAACCGCCACACCTGGATCATACCCTGACCTAACCGCCACACTGGGATCATACCCTGACCTAACCGCCACACTTGGATTATACCCTGACCTAACCTCCACACCTAGATCATACCCTGACCTAACCTCCACACCTAGATCATACCCTGACCTAACCTCCACCCTTGGATCATACCCTGACCTAACCGCCACACCTGGATCATACCCTGACCTAACCGCCACACCTGGATCATACCCTGACCTAACCTCCACACCTGGATATACCCTGACCTAACATCCACCCCTAGATCATACCCTGACCTAACCTCCACACCTAGATCATACCCTGACCTAACATCCACCCCTAGATCATACCCTGACCTAACCGCCACCACCTGGATCATACCCTGACCTAACCTCCACACCTAGATCATACCCTGACCTAACATCCACACCTAGATCATACCCTGACCTAACCTCCACCAAACACCTGGATCATACCCTGACCTAACGGCCACACCTGGATTATACCCTGACCTAACCGCCACACCTGGATCATACCCTGACCTAACCGCCACCCACATTTAAACCAGGTGGTGCAATGCACGATACAGCGGGGGGGGGGTGCTAAAATCTGCATGCAACGTGGGTGGGAGAAAGGTTGAAGATGGCTATGCATGTCAGTGTCACACATGGAGGAGAGAGAGCGAGAGAGAGAGAAAGAGGGAGAGAGAGAGAGAAAGAGAGAGAGAGAGAGAGAGAGAGAGAGAGAGAGAGAGAGAGAAAGAGAGCGAGAGAGAGAGAGTAATCGAGAGAGAAAGAGTAGGGAGGCGGGAAGATCATTCTTTACTCAAGACATACCTCACAGATTATCTCGGCTGTACTCACTATGCAAGTACTATTTGTCTTAATGGATACATGTTGGTTTTTTAAAAGACCGCGACCTACTCACAGCATAAACATTGCGGTGTACTCGAACAAGTAATCGGAGTCGTTGGTACTACATGGTATATTGGTTGATAGAGTCATGGTATATTGGTTGATAGAGTAACGGTATATTGGTTGATAGAGTCACGGTCTATTGATAGAGTCACGGTCTATTGGTTGATAGAGTCACGGTCTATTGGTTGATAGAGTCACGTTCTATTGGTTGATAGTCACGGTATATTGGTTGATAGTCACGGTATATTGGTTGATAGAGTCACGGTCTATTGGTTGATAGAGTCACGGTCTATTGATTGATAGAGTCACGGTCTATTGGTTGATAGAGTCACGGTATATTGGTTGATAGAGTCACGGTCTATTGGTTGATAGAGTCATGGTATATTGGTTGATAGAGTCACGGTATATTGGTTGATAGAGTCACGGTCTATTGGTTGATAGAGTCACGGTCTATTGGTTGATAGAGTCACGGTCTATTGGTTGATAGTCACGGTATATTGGTTGATAGTCACGGTATATTGGTTGATAGAGTCACGGTCTATTGGTTGATAGAGTCACGGTATATTGGTTGATAGAGTCACGGTATATTGGTTGATAGAGTCCCGGTTTATTGATAGAGTCACGGTCTATTGGTTGATAGAGTCACGGTCTATTGGTTGATAGAGTCACGGTATATTGGTTGATAGAGTCGCGGTCTATTGGTTGATAGAGTCCCGGTTTATTGCTAGAGTCACGGTCTATTGGTTGATAGAGTCCCGGTTTATTGATAGAGTCACGGTCTATTGGTTGATAGTCACGGTATATTGGTTGATAGTCACGGTATATTGGTTGATAGAGTCACGGTCTATTGGTTGATAGAGTCACGGTCTATTGTTTGATAGAGTCATGGTATATTGGTTGATAGAGTAACGGTATATTGGTTGATAGAGTCACGGTCTATTGGTTGATAGAGTCACGGTCTATTGATTGATAGAGTCACGGTCTATTGGTTGATAGAGTCACGGTATATTGGTTGATAGAGTCACGGTCTATTGGTTGATAGAGTCATGGTATATTGGTTGATAGAGTAACGGTCTATTGATTGATAGAGTCACGGTCTATTGGTTGATAGAGTCACGGTATATTGGTTGATAGAGTCACGGTCTATTGGTTGATAGTCACGGTATATTGGTTGATAGAGTCACGGTATATTGGTTGATAGAGTCGCGGTCTATTGGTTGATAGAGTCCCGGTTTATTGATAGAGTCACGGTCTATTGGTTGATAGAGTCACGGTCTATTGGTTGATAGAGTCACGGTATATTGGTTGATAGAGTCACGGTATATTGGTTGATAGAGTCACGGTCTATTGGTTGATAGAGTCACGGTCTATTGGTTGATAGAGTCACGGTATATTGGTTGATAGAGTCACGGTCTATTGGTTGATAGAGTCACGGTCTATTGGTTAATATAGTCAAACACAAACCAACACAATTTACTCATCATTACTTTGGTAAGTAATGACATTAAATAGAGGTTTTCTATAGTCTATACTCTATGGCCTAGACCAGGGGTCGGCAACCTGCCGCATGCGGCTCTTATGACGTCCAGATGCGGCTCTTTTGACGTCCAGATGCGGCTCTTTTGACGTCCAGATGCGGCTCTCCAGCTCCTTGGACAAATATTAAAAGTTATATAATTTCATTTTACTGCATTCAGTGGGGTGGAAGATAAGCCTGGTGAGAACCAAAGGACAGAAGCGAACGATGCAAGTTATTCTTTAAAAACTGGGACATTTTGTAAATTGTAACTTTTGGCTCTTCCGTCTCAAAAGGTTGCCGACCACTTGCCTAGACGATAGAAAACCTCTATTTAATGCCATTGAACTCTGCTGAAACACTTATTTGAATAAAATCAGGAACAAGAATTAGAGTGTAGAAAATACGGTGTGTGATCTCTCCGTACAAAATCACACGCCTCTTGCTAATAACATGAATTTTGTTTTCAGTGTTTTAGGCTTCAAGTGAAACATCAGGGTTTAATATTCCAGCTTTTATATTTTAAAAATGTGTGATTTCATTGTTAACTTATGGGTTTTATGGGATAATGATGATACGGGTGTTTCAAAATATCATAAACTTCTGATTTTCCCGAAAACTTTAGAATTTTTTTCTTATACTTGGTTTTCTCATAACCCTATGAATGTTATCATTCATTTTGTGTATTGTATCAGATTTTTAGACGGCGGTCTGAATTTCATGAAAAACTTTGATTTTTTTTTCCTTAACCATCAGAAGTGTCCCAGATAATAAATCTAAAACCAACCGTAGCGTGTTCATTAATCCTAATCCGGCTTACCTGGATTTAAGCTCTAGCCGCTGGCTCAGGTAGATCTAAACACACCCAGAGACAGCAGCGGTCATCAGACATGCGCAGATGAGACGGGAGCAGGGGTCAAAAGCTTATGGATGAAGGCGGGGGATTTACCGCTCAAATATCGCACGCGGCAGAACTCTCAGAAGCTCGATGCACTTGTCAGAAGTTTTTAGCCCCGAGTCTTGGCACGCGACATCGCCCTGATGTCAGATACAACATACGCAACTCGGGGATAAAAAAAAATACAACTCGTATACTGTTCCGGCAACGAAAGAAACACTAAAGTTAATGTTTTTTATCAAACTCTGGCCCGCCCACCAGCAGGAGAAGATTTCAATAACGTCTTGACTGCTGTTAGTGCCGTAACGTCGACTTTCAGCTTTTCCCAGCTAATAAAGGGAAATAAGCTGCGTTACATTGATGGGAATTTTTTTATTACCTCCGCCTTTTAGCGCCGTCCATTTTCACTAACTGATAGCGTTAATGCTTTCGTTACTTCTATCCAAGATCTGTTTCTTCCCAGACTCGTCATATCTGGCATTCTCTGATATCTATTCATGCGTTGTGTTATATATATATATATATATATATATATATATATATATATATATATATATATATATATATATATATATATATATATATATATATATCGTTTATATGTACAGCTTCACTTAGTTATTAGACTTTTTAATAAAACTAGCTGAACGGGAAGTGATTTTGCGAATTTTAACTTATAGTTAGGACCTACATTTATTAACTAAGCGCCGAAGCTTTAACTTATAAATACAGAATTTCTTTGAAAACAAAACTGGATTAAATATTTTAAAAGACCTGACCGAAAACTTGTTTTAAAAATATGAGGAAGTTTATGTTTCTTTTAACATCATAACGGCATTGTTTAACGACTTGACAACATGGATGTATTGTGTTGGTCCAAAGTTGTAGGAATCGACTAACATCTTTACCAACAGTTTTTATTAAAATAGTGTCGCTGGGTACAAGATACTAGAAAAAGAATATAATGAAGTACAGTAACATAAACCTCAGATACTTAACCCTGATCAATCACTAGAGTCTCAGGTTTTCAATTCACAGGTTTTGAAACAATTTTCAAGTTTTCGTGAAAGTTTTAATAATTCTGGACAAAAAGCGTTCAGTACCTCAATATACACACTACTTTGTGTTTCCAATATATATATATATATATATATATATATATATATATATATATATATATATATATATATATATATATATATATATATATATATATATATATATCCATATCCATATGTTACTTTACAAGTACACCTAGCTATATATCTATATCCATATGTTAATTTACAAGTACACCTAGCTATATATATATATCCATTTGTTACTTTACAAGTACACCTAGCTGTATATCTATATCCATTTGTTACTTCACAAGTACACCAGCTATATATCTATATCCATTTGTTACTTTACAAGTACACCTAGCTATATATCTATATCCATTTGTTACTTTACAAGTACGACTGGTTATATATCATATCCATTTGTTACTGACAAGTACACCTAGCTATATATCCATATTCACTTACTACTTGAAAAATACACCTAGCTATACACCTACAATCCTAAATCAGTCCTAGACCAGGGGTCGGCAACCTGCGGCTCGCGAGCCGCATGCGGCTCTTTTGATATCAAGATGTGGCTCTCCAGCTCCTTGAAAAAATACTAACAATCTTAATAAAAAAAAAATATTTGAAATAAAAAAATGTTAGTGGCTCTTTAAAACCAGGGAAATTTTGAACATTGTAACTTTTGGCTCTTCCGCTTCAAAAGGTTGCCGACCCCTGTCCTAGACCCCTGCTACTGTTGTTGCCTCCAGTTGAAAGTATCTCAAGCTGTTCAGTGACACTGTATCGTTAAGGACCTCACCTGTCAAGAAAAAGACTTTATAATTCATGCACAATGTTGGAGGGTAATCTTTGAGCTTTCGTGTTTTTATCAAAGCTGGAAAACAAAACAAAATATTCTGAATACGTGCTGGCCATCTGGAACCAGCCAGACGTTGCAATCCCAACCACATCAAATTGTTTATCATTCAATCATCTCTGGCCAGATAAATTTCAAACGTTTATGCCAAGCTAACCACTATTTGGTTATACGAAATCCGGTCGTTGCCAAAAGTTGATGGTAAACAAATTTAGCCTTACCTTCCCCTACTCTCACGCGTAATTTGTTGCTGAATATGAAATATCTTCATTTGAAAGCGATAATTTAGTTCTAGTGTTATTAATTTCATCCTAGTTCCTGGACGTCATCTAACACATCTTGAAAATAGTTCCAGATTTCAGACAAGGCCACAGACACACAGACACACAGACACACAGACACACAGACACACAGACACACAGACACACAGACACACAGGCACACAGACACACAGACACACAGACACACAGACACACCAACACACCACGCGCTATCGTTTAGAGTTTATTTTAGGGCAATCACCCAGACAAAAATATCAAACCCGGAGATTTAATGCGGCAAAATTTGTATTTATTCCAGTTTCCTTTTAAGTTAGTTCCCCTTGATTGTATTTATAATGTCTGCGCTTGGAAAAAGTGTATCGTTCTTAAGTGAATTGCAGATTAAAAGAATAATTTAGGGCGGGGGGGGGGGGAAGAGAGGGGTGTATCACTAGCTCACAGACACTATGGCAACAGATGAAAAATAAATTTGGAGCAACCGCTGGGGTGTTGGCTAGTTAAGTAGTAGGGAGAGTAAAGGCGGCTGGGCATAGTGCTGACCACACTATCTCTTCATATGTCGAGGTCACAGAAACAAGTGAACTCTACTTCACTTGCCCCATAGACCGTCAGAATTGAAAGGGAAAACTTAGTCTTGTTCTTCTTGATTGTGTTATTAGAGGTGGTTTTTTCCAACGCAAACAAGTGTTGCGTGTCAACATAAACGCCATATGGCCAGTTGACTCCGACTTCAAGTTCCTGGATTTGCTCCCATAGCCTTTGTCCACCCTAGAACAATCTGCGAGGCAGCAGTTGAATAATTCTGGAGTTTTCCATCCAAGATTGATCGCTGTCCCGAGCTAACCATTCTCACTTACCCGGGGGCTACGACCTCAGCAAGATTCCCCCGCCCCCCTTTCTGGGTAACCTTCTATAGCCATTGTCCACCCTAGAACAATCACCCCCCCCCCCCCCCCCTCACCATGTTCTTCCCTATGAAGAGAAGTGATAAACTAGTGCTTTTGAGGTGTGGATAGTTTATTTTTAATTTGCTAAAAGTTTAATAAGCAAAAGCTGTTTCAATGTTATTAAGTTTCCTACTATCTGTAGGTGTTGCTTAAATAATGCAACATGAAGTGTTTTGTTGTACTTAAATAGTAAAACATAAAGCATATTGTTCTTAGATAGTTCAACATACTTCATGTTGTACTTAAATAGTTCAACATAAAGTATATTGTGCTTAAATAGTTCAACATAAAGTATTTTGTACTTAAATAGTACAACATAAAGTATATTGTACTTAAATAGTTCAACATGAAGTATTTTGTTGTACTTAAATACTTCAAAATAAAGTATGTTGTACTTAAATAGTTCAAGACTTAGTATTTTGTTGTACTTAAATAGTTCAACATGAAGTGTGTTGTACTTAAATAGTTCAAGACTTAGTATTTTGTTGTACTTAAATAGTTCAACAAGAAGTATGTTGTACTTAAATACTTCAAAACAAAGTATGTTGTACTTAAATACTTCAAAATAAAGTATGTTGTACTTAAATACTTCAAAACAAAGTATGTTGTACTTAAATACTTCAAGACTTAGTATTTTGTTGCACTTGAACAAAAAGGAAGAAAGAAGTATGATTGTTAGCAAAGAGGGCGAATTTATTTGCGTTTCTCTTTGTGTTTATGTATAAAGTCAAAAAAAGTTATTGAGATAAGGTGTAACTTTTGTTTATTTTAATGTTTAAAAAATGAAGAGAAAACTGGAGTGGAAATGTTTGGGAAGTTTAGCCTGTGAAAATTTCTTTTTGTTTGCTTATTGCTTTTAGCACATAGAGTCTCAGGAGTCAGCAAAAATCAGCTACTGAAGTTGTCTATTTACTCACTAGTTGGGTTACCTTTGTGAGTTGAGCGATGAAGCTGAACACCAATTTAAACACTAACTGAACACCAAGTTTAAACACTAACTGACCACTAAGTTTAAACACTAACTGACCACAAAGCTTAAACACTAAGTGAACACCAAGTTTTAACACTAACTGACCACAAAGCTTAAACACTAAGTGAACACCAAGTTTTAACACTAACTGACCACTAAGTTTAAACACTAACTGACCACAAAGCTTAAACACTAAGTGAACACCAAGTTTTAACACTAACTGACCACAAAGCTTAAACACTAAGTGAACACCAAGTTTTAACACTAACTGACCACAAAGCTTAAACACTAAGTGAACACCAAGTTTTAACACTAACTGACCACTAAGTTTAAACACTAACTGACCACAAAGCTTAAACACTAAGTGAACACCAAGTTTTAACACTAACTGACCACTAAGTTTAAACACTAACTGACCACAAAGCTTAAACACTAAGTGAACACCAAGTTTTAACACTAACTGACCACAAAGTTTAAACACTAAGTGAACACCAAGTTTTAACACTGACCACCAGTTCACTGTATTCTAATAAACTGTGAACGTCTGTATGCAGATATTTCAGTTTCTCTAAATCACAAAACCAAATTGCAAGCACCTACATTATCTGAAACCAAGTTGAAGAAAACCATATATACAGTTTATAATCAGACTAATAAGTGTCCCTGTCAGCGGGTTCTCTAAGTGTTAGCCTTTGTATGGGTATGCCAAAAGAAAGAAAAAATTGAAGAATAACAGAACAGCTCCTAGAGAGAAGATCATTAAAAACGGAAATACAAATTTCTCTCAAGATTTTTTAACGTGAATTTTTCATGTTGAGGAATTCTTAGCGGGAATTTCCGGTACCTCCATCATAAGACATTCAATGAAATCACATGGAAGTAGATAAAGAGATGGAACATTTCTCTTCTGCGGGGCTGTGTTGCTAAAAACAAGAGTTAGCAGACGGCCAACAGCCGGCACGTGTCGGGCTAGCATGCCAGATTTTTCTCGCAGTTATTTAATCAAATGGTTTGTACGATGGGGAAGAGGGGGTGGGATGTTTTAATTAGTTGAAATGAAATCTCCACATAACATAATTTTTTCACTCCCGTCTTAAGTTTTAGAGCCGGTTCTAGCCCGGATAAACTAATGAATCTTATTAAAATGTGACTTTCAGCGAGGCGCTAATTCGTCGGGAGGTAGATGTTGGGATTAACTCTCCACGTGTTGAGTGAACTCAATACAGCCTAGCCTGCAGGCTAACAGGAACACGATCAACATAACGCGCTTTTAATCAGATGGCGTGGATGTGGTTTTATTATTTTAAAATATTTTGGCGAAAAGAAAAATTAACGTGTTTAGCCTTGAATCAGGCTTTGTAGAAAATCAAATCTAAGCCGAGGTTTAATGTTTGTAAATTCCGTGTGAGGGCAAATTATCTTTGAGGTGAATTACTGTACAAGTTGGTAGTCGGCAGAGAGGTCTAAGTGAGGTAGAGATCTGATATCTGCAGGTGTAAACTGTGGCTTCAATGCACCCAAAATATGGCCTACTCAAAAATTTCACAAGTTGTGATATTATTCTAAATCTCATCTAATTTCTATTGAAAATGCATGTAATTAAAATTTACTAAATCTAATTGATTAACTTTGACTATAAAGCTCACAAACAAAAAATATATATTTATATTAAAGTTATTTTTTCTATTATTCATTAATAACTTAAATTCAATTAGTAGATAAATTTGAAGGTATTTGCTACAAGTAGGTTCATTACTCTGAAACTAACATAAAAAATTGAAAAAAAAACATCGTTGCAACAACTAATTTTAATTAAAATGGCTAATTGAAAAAGATTCTATTAAAAAATAAAACAACAATGATTTATTAATTAACTAATTATCATTTATCGAAAAGGGCGCTACTTTAATGGTTTAAATTGTTGACTTAATGTTGTGTTGTTTTTTTTTTTTAAATAACCGCCTTTTGTTTCCCATGCATAACATTTGTGTTTTTGTAAGTTGTTTTTAGTATAAACCAAATGTAATCAATCTATTATGTTGTCTTAAAAGAATACAGTGAGTTTAATGAGAATCGGTCTTTTTTCCTATCGTGGGTTCGGTTCCTATTGAGTTTGAAAAATGAAATTTATCTTTAAAAATACTTCTGCTTGCAAATCTCAGAAGATCTACAAACCTGGTTGACCACTGTGAAAGTTTATCCAACATCTGATCACACCAACTAATATCCGTCCAACATCTGACCACACCTGCTAATATCCGTCCAACATCTGACCACACTTGCTAATGTCCGTCCAACATCTGACCACACCTGCTAATGTCCGTCCAACATCTGACCACACCTGCTAATGTCCGTCCAACATCTGACCACACCAATTAATGTCCGTCGAACATCTGACCACACCTGCTAATGTCCGTCCAACATCTGACCACACCTGCTAATGTCCGTCCAACATCTGACCACACCTGCTAATGTCCGTCCAACATCTGACTACACATGCTAATGTCCGTCCAACATCTGGCCACACCAATTAATGTCCGTCCAACATCTGACCACACCTGCTAATGTCCGTCCAACATCTGACCACACCTGCTAATGTCCGTCCAACATCTGACCACACCAATTAATGTCCGTCCAACATCTGACCACACCTGCTAATGTCCGTCCAACATCTCACCACACCTGCTAATGTCCGTCCAACATCTGACCACACCTGCTAATGTCCGTCCAACATCTGACCACACCTGCTAATGTCCGTCCAACATCTGACCACACCTGCTAATGTCCGTCCAACATCTGACTACACTTGCTAATGTCCGTCCAACATCTGACCACACCTGCTAATGTCCGTCCAACATCTGACCACACCTGCTAATGTCCGTCCAACATCTGACCACACCTGCTAATGTCCGTCCAACATCTCACCACACCTGCTAATGTCCGTCCAACATCTGACCACACCTGCTAATGTCCGTCCAACATCTCACCACACCTGCTAATGTCCGTCCAACATCTGACCACAACTGCTAATGTCCGTCCAACATCTGACTACACTTGCTAATGTCCGTCCAACATCTGACCACACCTGCTAATGTCCGTCCAACATCTGACCACACCTGCTAATGTCCGTCCAACATCTGACCACACCTGCTAATGTCCGTCCAACATCTGACCACACTTGCTAATGTCCGTCCAACATCTGACCACACCTGCTAATGTCCGTCCAACATCTGACTACACTTGCTAATGTCCGTCCAACATCTGACCACACCAATTAATGTCCGTCCAACATCTGACCACACCTGCTAATGTCCGTCCAACATCTGACCACACCTGCTAATGTCCGTCCAACATCTGACCACACTTGCTAATGTCCGTCCAACATCTGACCACACCTGCTAATGTCCGTCCAACATCTGACCACACCTGCTAATGTCCGTCCAACATCTGACCACACCAATTAATGTCCGTCGAACATCTGACCACACCTGCTAATGTCCGTCCAACATCTGACCACACCTGCTAATGTCCGTCCAACATCTGACCACACCTGCTAATGTCCGTCCAACATCTGACTACACATGCTAATGTCCGTCCAACATCTGGCCACACCAATTAATGTCCGTCCAACATCTGACCACACCTGCTAATGTCCGTCCAACATCTGACCACACCTGCTAATGTCCGTCCAACATCTGACCACACCAATTAATGTCCGTCCAACATCTGACCACACCTGCTAATGTCCGTCCAACATCTCACCACACCTGCTAATGTCCGTCCAACATCTGACCACACCTGCTAATGTCCGTCCAACATCTGACCACACCTGCTAATGTCCGTCCAACATCTGACCACACCTGCTAATGTCCGTCCAACATCTGACTACACTTGCTAATGTCCGTCCAACATCTGACCACACCTGCTAATGTCCGTCCAACATCTGACCACACCTGCTAATGTCCGTCCAACATCTGACCACACCTGCTAATGTCCGTCCAACATCTCACCACACCTGCTAATGTCCGTCCAACATCTGACCACACCTGCTAATGTCCGTCCAACATCTCACCACACCTGCTAATGTCCGTCCAACATCTGACCACAACTGCTAATGTCCGTCCAACATCTGACTACACTTGCTAATGTCCGTCCAACATCTGACCACACCTGCTAATGTCCGTCCAACATCTGACCACACCTGCTAATGTCCGTCCAACATCTGACCACACCTGCTAATGTCCGTCCAACATCTGACCACACTTGCTAATGTCCGTCCAACATCTGACCACACCTGCTAATGTCCGTCCAACATCTGACTACACTTGCTAATGTCCGTCCAACATCTGACCACACCAATTAATGTCCGTCCAACATCTGACCACACCTGCTAATGTCCGTCCAACATCTGACCACACCTGCTAATGTCCGTCCAACATCTGACCACACTTGCTAATGTCCGTCCAACATCTGACCACACCTGCTAATGTCCGTCCAACATCTGACCACACCTGCTAATGTCCGTCCAACATCTGACCACACCAATTAATGTCCGTCCAACATCTGACCACACCTGCTAATGTCCGTCCAACATCTGACCACACTTGCTAATGTCCGTCCAACATCTGACCACACCTGCTAATGTCCGTCCAACATCTGACCACACCTGCTAATGTCCGTCCAACATCTGACCACACCTGCTAATGTCCGTCCAACATCTGACCACACCTGCTAATGTCCGTCCAACATCTGACCACACTTGCTAATGTCCGTCCAACATCTGACCACACTTGCTAATGTCCGTCCAACATCTCACCACACCTGCTAATGTCCGTCCAACATCTGACCACACCTGCTAATGTCCGTCCAACATCTGACCACACCTGCTAATGTCCGTCCAACATCTGACCACACCTGCTAATGTCCGTCCAACATCTGACCACACCTGCTAATGTCCGTCCAACATCTGACCACACTTGCTAATGTCCGTCCAACATCTCACCACACCTGCTAATGTCCGTCCAACATCTGACCACACTTGCTAATGTCCGTCCAACATCTCACCACACCTGCTAATGTCCGTCCAACATCTGACCACACCTGCTAATGTCCGTCCAACATCTGACCACACCAACTAATGTCCGTCCAACATCTGACCACACCTGCTAATGTCCGTCCAACATCTGACCACACTTGCTAATGTCCGTCCAACATCTGACCACACTTGCTAATGTCCGTCCAACATCTGACCACACTTGCTAATGTCCGTCCAACATCTGACCACACTTGCTAATGTCCGTCCAACATCTCACCACACCTGCTAATGTTCTACCACACCTGTACCTTAGTCTACCACAACACCTTCCCACACGAAATAGACAAGCACCACAATTATGGCACCACCAACTGATGGTAGTACAGCCAAACTCCGCTCACCCATGTATGTTTTTATTGCACGCTGTCCTATGTTTATTTTAGTGCGTCCTACGACTAGTAGAACTGATAACACAACTATTCGCGATTTTAAAAATAAACACCTTATTTTCAAACTCAGCGTTCTTCGCGAAGCAATTTCAGTTTAACGATACACGCATTTAAAAAAAAATCAACAAAAAGAAAAAAAAACGAGAAACGATATTATCTGAACCCAGTGAAGAAAAAAATATTCGCATAGAACAGTGTAGTTATTGTATGAAAAATTTTCTGGGTCAAATATTTGGTTCTTGCCTTATGAAATTATTTCTTAACGGATTTTTTTTTCCTACAAGTGTTAGGTTGAATGGGTTTTTCGCCTCTACGTATTTTTTGTGTGTTGGAGTGTATGTTGGTGTGTGTGTGTTAGTGTGTGTTGGTGTGTGTGTGTTGGTGTGTATTAGATACCGTGCGTGTAATAAAACTTGTAGGTGTAGTTTTATCAACTGAATTCTGTTTTATGGGTAGGGTGATAAAGGTCATTGTTAGGTAAAAATGTTTGTGGTTTATTTTTTTTATTATAATTTGTGATAAATTACTGCTGTCCCGGCTAGGGGGTTTGATTATTATGACGGCTGTCGACCCACCCACCCCCACCCCCCCCCCCCCCCACCCCCCCTATACTTGTGACGCTATAGAGATAAAGCTTTGTTGATCTAAGCAAATTTCTATTTTGCTTATCACAAGATGATTCACAACATGCCGTCAATGTTGGGTTTATTGGTGAGTCTGTGCTGAACGCTGACAGAGGTTAACTGAAGGCCTATTATACCAATGTCTTGACGTGTAGTTAGCGGTACCAACCAATCTTTAGCTCTGTGAGTCTTTAGATGCCTGTATAAGTCGCCTCGCTAGCTGCATCAAACAATCATCAGTACGAAGCCATATATCTAGCTGAATCTAGACCTTTCAACTTTTATACGTCTATACATCACTTCTGGAAACACTCCCACCCCCCCCCCCCCCCTAAATCTGTTGTTGCTGCTATTGAAGTACCACATCTAAAGTACGACTGCTATAGAACTATTACACCTAATGTACCACTGCTATATAAGTATCACACCTAATGTACTACTGCTATTGAAGTATCACACCTAATGTACTGCTACTGAAGTATCACACCTAAAGTACTACTGCTATTGAAGTATCACACCTAATGTACTGATATTAAAGTATCACACCTAAGTAAGACTGCTATAGAAGTACGAATCACCTACAATTTTCTCCCCATAAACCGCTACCACCGAGTCAATTTCTTCCCCCTTTAAAAAGAAGAGTTCCCCACACATTGACGAGTCCACCTCTGATATTTTAATCAAACTGATTAGAGCGCGCAAGATGGCGGGGGATTCTTTTTGATTCCAAGTGCTCGTTCTACGCCAAAGATTTTTGTGGAGTTTTCATTGCTAGGGTTTAATGGCCGCTCTTCTTAAACCACTGAGGTGCCTTAGAGAGAGAATTTAGAAGTTTTAAAATTCTCAGGTGTAGGCTACTAGATCTGCAGACCTCCCAACGGATGAGAGGCTTTTAAAGTAGATATGCCTCGGCAAGTTTGTAATTAATTTTAGATTAATTAATCAGTGAGACTGGACTGCACTTTGCTTAGGTTTCACTTGATTAAAGTGTCTTAGTGGGAGTTCCAGTTGAGTTTTTATTTTGTACAATTATTTTTGACGGAAGATCACACAATATTTTTCATCTCAGAAAAGATCAAATAAAACTGGTTTAAAAAACGAACAGATTTTTATTTACATATAAAAGATAACATAAACTACTACACTTTGAATGATGAAATGTGCAAAGACAAATAGTAGACAAAAAAATAATTTAAAATAAAAGTCTTGCAAAAGTTGGGCAGAATATTGAGCTAAGGCCTTAGCAGCCAGCAGCCAAATGATAACATGAACAACTGCATCTCATACCTAGATGTTTTTTTTTAAGGAGAAACATTTATCATATGTAGCCACCTAGTAACATCAGAGTGCAAAAAATATGTGAGAGGCCCAAGGTAAATGGACAGTGGTCAATGAACAATAATTAATATGGTGGTAGATTCAGTGGCGTAGCGAGGTCGGGTGTTACCCGGTGCGGCACTTAATGGTGTCACCCCCCAGAGGCGTAGCGACCCTTCCCTGCGCCCGGGGACAAACTTTCAATTTTCAATTTGCACCCCCCCCCCCTTCCACCCTTGTCGGGATCTGTCACATTTGCTCTTAAAAGACTTTTAAACACTCGAATTAGTCACTTAATTAAGTGGAATTATCCTTTTTCTCTATATATTTTGCTACTTTTTGCCTTGGTGTCACCCCCCCCCCCAAATGGTGTCACCCGGTGCGGTCCGCACCCCCGCCCCCTCTCGCTACGCCACTGGGTAGATTGAATGTGATCAACGCATATTACAAAAGAAAGATGTGGTCAGTTCTACTTGTAGTGTGGGAGAGCCTACATTGGACTGGATAAGTAACTCCAAGAGGAGCACAGTGCTACAGCTACACCTCTCCACCCGACTGTTTTGGGCAGCTTTCTGTAGTTAAACCCAGACCAACTCACTGGATAAATGTCTACCCTCAATTGAGTTTAAAGAAAATTAATCAACCATGAATTTAGTTTTAAAAGAATAAATGTGTACCCTCAATTGAGTTTAAAGAATAAAGTTAGTTTAGTTCAGGAAATTAACATGTACCCCGATTATCTAATGAACTCACTAAAATAAAAACACCTCTAACATAGGATATTTGTGAAATAATGGCTAGATAGACAACATTAAACCAAGCAACACCCACTCAGTTCTTTTTATGGTCTAATTGGCCTAGTCATACACACATAAAAAATAGTACATTTTCATGGACAAATTGGCCTATACATATACACATAAAAAGAATATTTTCATGGACAGATGAGCCTAAACAAACTCCCATAACAAAAAATATTTTCATGGACATATCACCCTAGTCATAGAACTCAAACTATTGTTGAAAGGAAAACAAATGCAGTACAAGTTAGTTAACCAAGAAGGCACTGTGTGTTGTGGCAGGTCATGGCTTGTGGTAGTTGTACAGTTTTTGATCTGGCAATGGAAGTTCTAAGCCAGCTGATAGATTGGTGTAAAAAATGGAAGGATAGAGTTGCAATGTCATGCACTGTGATTGGTAGACGAAATGGTGGCGAAAATTGAGAAATGGAAGGCTTCATTTTAGCACCAGACAAGATACATAGAACATTATAAATGGCCAAACATTCTCTATAACACCTTCAATGCAAAGACAAACAAACTCCCATCGCTATTGGCACATTATATTCCACTACTGACACATCATATTCTACTATTGGCACATCATTCTTCTATTGGCACATCATGTTCCACTATTGGCATAATACATTCCACTATTGCCACACCATATTGTACTATTGACACACCATATTGAACTATTGACACACCATTTTAGTTTTACAAAGCAATCCTAGTGTCAGGGAACAAGCAATGCCAGCCATTCCATTTCTCAGTTTCAATACAAAAGTTAATTGAATACAGGAACATCTTGCATATCTTTTTCCTATTGACTACGGTATAAATAAAATCTAAGTAATGTTAGATACAATGATACATGTATGTACTTATTTAAAAAAGAATGAATGTATAAATATAATATGTATGTATAATAAGATATTGTTTGTAATACATTTCACCAACACACTATATACAGGTGTGGTTTTAAAAATTTCTATATTTTATAACATTTTAATATAAAACATTGTATTGATTAGTTGCCATTCATTATACAGTTTTAATCAGCAAAATTAATCCCACTTCACACAAGTTTAAAATATTATTATTAAGATATATATGTATATATAAAATTGTCTATAAAACTAATTCTTACTCATGCTGTTTCTGTCAACATTTAATTTAGTTAAAAATTGACATGTATATTTGCACTCACAATATTCAATTCAGTTCTAGAGGCTTCTAAATTACTTTTGCACATTAAACATCAAAGTACTAAATCAAACATACATAAAGCAGATTCAAAATTGTATAAAAACAGATTTAATTTGGTACAATGAATTAAAACTTTAAAAGAAAGGCAAAGTGTGGGTTTAAATGTAAGAAAGATAATTCATAAATTAACAAGAATAATTTTATTTCCCAGTTGTCTCTCCTGATTTCATATCACAACAAAAAAAACTCAACACTCTTTAAAAGAGCTCTAATAATATATAATCCATGTTACATTTACTCGGACAATTGTAACAGTTGAGACTATCAATTGTACTGTATACTGAATCAACACTAAAACAACAGGGTGCAGAACAAAGTAATGATAAACGTGAAAAATCTTCCATATGGAAATAAGTGTCCAGGATTTTGTGATGTGATGGCCATGTTACAAGTCACCTCCCCTGAATGTTTACAATGGCTAATTTGTGTGTACCACAAAAACATTTCATCCCATCCATGGACAGTGAGAAACAGATGATGACTAGCTACTAGCACTAGTACTTCCACATAATACTGAACATTTGAAAACATTATTTATCAAAGTACATTTTTTAAAATGTTCATTGTCATAAATGACATATAAGCCATTGTCTAAAGACAATTCATAATTAAAGCTAAATGCCAAGTTTTAAAATTGTTTGAAACACAATACATGCATGCATTATTAAAGATGAAATTTAGATGTAAAAAAGCTTTGGTAGTAGATCAATCACATGAAATAATTTATTGGATGATGTTGTCATTCTTTATTGCTCATCTTCTAAGCTAATAAATAAAACAGTAATACCTTGCTTTTTTAAGCAAGTGCTTTGGTATTCTTTGATGTGAAATACTAGCAAAAAGAGCTATATTTAAAAATACTTAAATAAAACCTAATTCAAAACATAAATAATATTGTTATAAATATTTTGTTAGGAAAATAGCAAAATTAAATTAATTATCCATTTACTACTACACTAATTAATTAAATGTTTACCAATTTGACTAATGAGGCACATATGTTCTCTGCTTATATTGCTATACACATGGCAAGGGTTTGGAAATGCTGATCTTGGCCTGTACTTAGATTCTAGAGGTAGATGAGGTGGAGCCAAACTTCTTTTCCTTCTCCTGGAGAACCTCGCCTTCCTCCTGCTCTTCATCAGGATCCTCAATAATCCTCACCTGCATGATACACGTTTTAATTTAGTCTACCTTGTTACCTCAACAATCAACACCTGAATGATACACGTTTTAATTAAGTCTACCTTGTTACCTCAATAATCCTCACCTGCATGATACACGTTTTAATTAAGTCTACCTTGTTACCTCAATAATCTCACCTGCATGATACATGTTTTAATTAAGTCTACCTTGTTACCTCAATAACCCTCACATGAATGATACACGTTTTAATTAAGTCTACCTTGTTACCTCAATAATCTCACCTGAATGATAAACGTTTTAATTAAGTCTACCTTGTTACCTCAATAACCCTCACATGAATGATACACGTTTTAATTAAGTCTACCTTGTTACCTCAATAATCCTCACCTGCATGATACACGTTTTAATTAAGTCTACATTGTTACCTCAATAATCCTCACCTGCATGATACACGTTTTAATTAAGTCTACCTTGTTACCTCAATAATCCTCACCTGCATGATACACGTTTTAATTAAGTCTACCTTGTTACCTCAATAATCTCACCTGCATGATACATGTTTTAATTAAGTCTACCTTGTTACCTCAATAACCCTCACATGAATGATACACGTTTTAATTAAGTCTACCTTGTTACCTCAATAATCTCACCTGAATGATAAACGTTTTAATTAAGTCTACCTTGTTACCTCAATAACCCTCACATGAATGATACACGTTTTAATTAAGTCTACCTTGTTACCTCAATAATCCTCACCTGCATGATACACGTTTTAATTAAGTCTACATTGTTACCTCAATAATCTCACCTGAATGATAAACGTTTTAATTAAGTCTACCTTGTTACCTCAATAACCCTCACATGAATGATACACGTTTTAATTAAGTCTACCTTGTTACCTCAATAATCTCACCTGAATGATAAACGTTTTAATTAAGTCTACCTTGTTACCTCAATAACCCTCACATGAATGATACACGTTTTAATTAAGTCTACCTTGTTACCTCAATAATCTCACCTGAATGATAAACGTTTTAATTAAGTCTACCTTGTTACCTCAATAACCCTCACATGAATGATACACGTTTTAATTAAGTCTACCTTGTTACCTCAATAATCTCACCTGAATGATAAACGTTTTAATTAAGTCTACCTTGTTACCTCAATAACCCTCACATGAATGATACACGTTTTAATTAAGTCTACCTTGTTACCTCAATAATCTCACCTGAATGATAAACGTTTTAATTAAGTCTACCTTGTTACCTCAATAACCCTCACATGAATGATACACGTTTTAATTAAGTCTACCTTGTTACCTCATTAATCCTCGCATGAATGATACACGTTTTAATTAAGTCTACCTTGTTACCTCAATAATCTCACCTGAATGATACACGTTTTAATTAAGTCTACCTTGTTACCTCAATAACCCTCACATGAATGATACACGTTTTAATTAAGTCTACCTTGTTACCTCAATAACCCTCACCTGAATGATACATGTTTTAATTAAGTCTACCTTGTGATAACAGACTCGTACATAACAAATGTTAAGTCTAGAACAAAGGAGCTGCACACACAATACACCTATAACATGAGTTTATTTATAGTTTTAAATTAGAAGCTTCAAGGAAAAAGAAAGTAGGAGATGTGGAGGCACATGGGGGACTGTCATGGGGGACTGCTAGGTAGGAGCTGGCAGAGACAGGACTGTCATGGGGGACTGCCAGGTAGCAGCTGGCAGAGGCAGGACTGTCATGGGGGACTGCTAGGTAGCAGCTGGCAGAGACAGGACTGTCATGGGGGACTGCCAGGAAGCAGCTGGCAGAGGCAGGACAGCCAAAGACACATGATGCAGTATAACCAATCAACTTTACAGAAAATATGAAGCTGGCAACATGCCTGCAAAGTATACATGGATCTACTGTAGAAAAGTGTTACACATAATAGTACATTGAGGGCTACAATAGATAAAACATATACAAGTCTAACCTAGTACACTTGTTTAAAGCCAAACTTTAACCCATTAGCTACAAGTCCACCCATAGCCTGTTGTTTATAAGCCAACCTTAACCCATTAGTTACAAGCCTACCTTCTAAAAACAAGATTGCTTTGAATCTTTATATCAGTTATACTATTATGCTTTCAGTTTTTCTTTTCAGACTGTCCAGGGAAATACTGCACTTCCGCCCCCCCCCCCCAACCCTACCAGATATACACTGCTCCACCCCCCCCCCCCCACCATATAAAACAAAAGAAACATTTTTTTAAATAGAATATTACAACTGTTCACCTCTAAAAGTTTCATGTGCTCCTCCCTACCCCCCTCCAACAGAAAAGAGATCATTTAAAAATGGTGTGCAGCGCAGGATTACCATAATCTCACATTGTGCAGCCTTACCTTAATCCGTTGAGCCTTGTACTTGTCATCATCGTAATCACTGGAGAGCAAACATGCTTTGGCCTTCATCAGGCTGGCGTTGATTGCAAAGAGATGTTCGTAGAGAACTCCGGCCACGACCCCGCCTAAAATTGGTCCAACCCAGTACACCTAAATAGTAAAATGAGTGGGTACAATGTTTTTTTTTAAGGTTGACTGGGAAATGGAAACATGAGTTGGTTGAAGCTTTCAAATTTGACTGGTAAATAAATGGCAAAATAATAAAATTATCTGAGATTTGTTTTCTTTTTTTTTTTTTGTTTATCTCTTAAATGCAAATCAATTAGTAATCAAAGTATATTTATAGCACACTGTAGCCAACTACATTTAAATTTATTCTACTAGAAGGGTAGACAACTAGTTTTACAACATTACTTTTTTCATAAAAAATAGTGCTATCTGTTTTACAAAACAAAACTCCTGATATTACTTTATTACAAAATAAGCAATTGAGCATGTGCTATATAAGTACACACTCGTAAGATATAACATCTATCACAACTGGGTTACCATAACTATAGTGGATACAAGTTTTATATGATAAAAAATCCTGAAACTGCAACAAGTTGGTTAGTTTTTTAACTTAAAAAATTAAGAACTGTTATGATTTAGATCAACATAAATTAATGCAGTGTTAGTAGTAAAAAGAGTTCTTAAAACTGAGTAAGCACTGTTTAAATAGTTGAAGCTAATGAAAGCTCTATGAAGGGCAGAGATTATTAGTTTTTAAAGGTTCTGTTAGTTCAACTAAATAGTTCATAAGTTCTAATAAAATTGTTAGTGTTTAAAAAAATATTTACTAGGCCTATTTGGTTAATATTAAAATTGTTGTTAATTAGCTTGCCACTTCTGAAAGCCATGCTTCTACTTTCTGCTTGCTCTAGCCAAAAAGCTTAAGTTTGTATAAGACTTAAGTGATACATTGTCAACAGTTTTACTGTAACATACATTTAACCTAAAACCCAGTCTGACTCTACATTCGAACTGCCAATTTAAAGTTATTATGACCCAATAATTGTACAGCAGTTGTAATTATTATCATTATAATAGGGTTTGAAAGTCCCTCAAGTGTTTCATACAGAAGCTCTAACACTAAGTATACTGTTTAATTAACAATAGGCGTGGTGCATTTATAATACAAAGTTGGCAACTGTTTAGCTTTTTCATTCTATCATGAAGCCATACCCACAAACAAAAATTTATATTTGAAAACTGGAATTATAGCTGGAGTTTAAACACGTTGTTTTATACTTTTATAGGCTACATTTTTTTTTGTTAGGCTATTAATGTTAGTGGCTGCAATACTTTATCAAGTGACTACCCTTTTATAATACTTTATGTTTTTAAAATGTTGGTTTGGAAGTAGATTTTTAAAGTAGATTTTTAAGTAGATTTTTTGAGTAGTTACATTTTTTTGGTGATTAATTGAATAAATCGGGTCAGCTCAGTTCCATCTCTAAGTTTCCTCCACATTAAAGAGCCAAAACTATGGGCAATTATTAGAATTCTGAGATTAGAAACTTTGATTAAGTTTTTTTTAACATCTTTATCTCAGATTGATGTAAGTATTGTTAAAAATTTAGATGAAACAAGCTAACATGTATGTCCCATATTGAATTAAGATCTAGCTAATTCAACTGAAGGCCTAAATCACAGCATTAAAAAATCTCCAAAACTATGGGCAATTTTTTTTTTACAATTGCAAAATTTATCAATTCATTATCTAAACTGTTAGAGTAGTAAATGTTTAAATCCTTATAAAACACACATTTTGTTTTAAAGCTACTCGGAATTCGGAATAAGAAACATGCAAAACGTGTCCTATTCCAAGTCAATTACATATTTTACGGAGTTGTCCATAAATGATCTTACACTATTTGAGCCCCTCCCCTATTCAGGATCATGCATCATCCCAAAGGGTCACCCACTGTCAAATTATATAACTGTAATATAACACTAAGGACTACCATGGCACCACCCAAATCCCCCCCCCCTCCCCTTTTTAATATTAGTTGTTTATCTTGCATAAGGGGATATAACCAATAACCATAAATGTCAAAATGTTTAAGCTCCTTGATCTGTTAACTGTTTGCTGGTCTAGTACTAATAATATCCACTGTAAATTTTCGTACCTGTACCCTGTACCTAACCCTAACTCCAACCCTAGTCCTACCATACGTCGAACCCTAATTTCTAACCATAAAATTAGTTGAGATTACAATACAACCCAACACTCCTATTTTATGGAAGAGTCTATGTTCGGAATCGGTATCTATAATCATATGATCATTCTGTTAATTATTACAATCAATCACACTATTTACATTACAAACAAATTAGCAGCAATACAGATAGATCTAGGCTAGATCTAGAATTAGATTCTAATGGTAATATCGACACTATTTTAGAAAATTATACACAATTATTTAAGGCAGATTGGGTTAAACTGAATTAGTTAAAACTGTTTATCGTATCAGATCTAGAGAATCTAGATTCTACCTGATCTAGGCTAGATTGTAATATCTAGATTTAGACTTGATTCTAGATCTAGATTCTAAGTCTAGCTCTAGATTCTAGATCTATATTCATAAAGTTTGAAGCGCTAAACTTGCTAGCTTTGCTTAGTTAGACAACCAGAAATGACCTCTGCACAGTAGGAACTTCATGCGGAGAAAGAGAATGCCGTGGGAAAAATAAATTTTCAAGGCAAATATGGAGGCAACGAGCAGACATCTACTGTCAGTACGTACATCTATTAAACAAATTAGGGAAGTACTCATAAACGACAGCTGCGAGGACGCCTCCAAAGATGGGGCCTACCCAGTATACCTGGCGTGTGATAAATGCAAATGAATGAAGACAAAAAAAAAACATAACCGAAACAAACATTAATTACAACTTCTGAATATTATAATTATAAAATGATAAATGTAAAAAACAAACACAATGAAGCAAATATTCAGTCCCCTGGGTATGCCCCGTCACAGAGGAAAGGGAAAGCACAGGACAAATAAAGCTGCTGACAAATTTTTGAGTTAGTTCCCTTGTTTTATAAAAGTGCAATCTATGCTAGGCCTATTGGCTTGGAAAAGAGGTGGTTTTATTTATAGATAAGCGTTTGTTACTTACCCAATGGTTTTCCCACGTTCCCATAACGAGGGCGGGTCCAAAACTGCGAGCAGTGTTCATGCTTGACCCAGTGTAGTCAATCTGTTGGGGAAAACAGAATCAATCATTATTTAAGGTCGTTATCGATTAATATTACTCACAAATGTGTACATATGCATCTACGATAAATTAATTGTTACATTTAACCGCAAGGGCGTACCAAACTGATATCAGTAATATTACTGCATTCAACTTAATCAGTGATTTTTTTTCAGAATTTTTTCTTCCGAGAAAGTAGTGGGGGAGGGGGGGGGGGGTGTTAAGCGGACACCGGTAAACGTAAATATTATATATATTCTCATTATAACGGGCAGAACTAGACAACTCAGTATGTACTAGGCCCCTGCCCCATAGTGTGTTCGCAACTGCCTGTCATATTAGTAAACATACATTCCAAATATTGCCAAGAGTTAGTGTTAGGTTTAGAGGAGATGTGTCGGTAGTGGCAGCACAAAGTTTCTACTGCTCTTGTTCAGTTGCAGATATAGAAGACTTGAAATGCCTTATTTGTGTTTTGTTTACTTTCATACAATCAATATATGGATCACGTGACAGGCAAAATGTGTACCGTGTAGCTGGCTACGGAGGGAGGGAGGGGTCGAGTCTTACCAGACACAGATGGCACATGTTCGTGGTGTGGAGGGGGAGGCGGTGAGGGGTGTGAGTCTTACCGCCCATAGATGGTGCATGTTGTGACGGTGAGGGTGCGTCTTGGTGTGGGGTGGGGGTGAGTCTTAACGCCCATAGATGGCACATGTTGGTAGTGTTGGGTAGAGTGGTGGGGGGGTGGGGGTTGAGTCTTAGCGCTCATAGAAGACATGCTGTGATGGGGAGGAAGCGTCTTGGTGTGGGGTGGGGGTGAATATTACCGCCCAGAGGTGGCACATGCCGTGGGGGTGGGGGTGGGGGTGAGTCTTACCGCCCAGAGATGGCACATGTTCGTGGTGTGGAGGGTGGGGGGTGTCATACCGCTCGTAGATGGTACATGTTGGTAGTGTTGGGTAGAGTGGTGCAGGGGGGTGGTGGTCGAGTCTTAGCGCTCATAAAAGACACGCTGTGGGGTGGGAGGTGGGGTGTCTTACCCCCCATAGATGGTACATGCTGGTAGTGTTGCGTAGAGTGGTGGAGGGGTGGGGGCCGGGTCTTACCGCCCAGAGGTGGCACATGCCGTGGGGGTGGGGCTGAATCTTACCGCCCAGAGGTGGCACATGGTGACCGAAAGACCAATGGTCAGTGGCGCCGATCCGTTGAGGTCCTTTCTCTTGCTGTCACACGAGGCGAAGACGGTGAAGACCAGGACAAAGGTCACAAACAGCTCCACGCCAATGGCTGCAGATAGAAACAACAAAAGGTCACAATAGAAACAAAAAAAGGTCACAAACAGCTCCACGCCAATGGCTGTAGATAGAAACAACAAAAGGTCACAATAGAAACAAAAAAAGGTCACAAACAGCTCCACGCCAATGGCTGTAGATAGAAACAACAAAAGGTCACAATAGAAACAAAAAAAGGTCACAAACAGCTCCACGCCAATGGCTGTAGATAGAAACAACAAAAGGTCACAAACAGCTCCACGCCAATGGCTGCAGATAGAAACAACAAAAGGTCACAAACAGCTCCACGCCAATGGCTGCAGATAGAAACAACAAAGGTCACAAACAGCTCCACGCCAATGGCTGCAGAAAGAAACAACAAAAGGTCACAATAGAAACAACAAAAGGTCACAAACAGCTCCACGCCAATGGCTGCAGATAGAAACAACAAAAGGTCACAAACAGCTCCACGCCAATAGCTGCAGATAGAAACAACAAAAGGTCACAAACAGCTCCACGCCAATTGCTGCAGATAGAAACAACAAAGGGTCACCATAGAAACAACAAAAGGTCACAAACAGCTCCACGCCAATAGCTGCAGATAGAAACAACAAAAGGTCACAAACAGCTCCACGCCAATGGCTGCAGATAGAAACAACAAAAGGTCACAAACAGCTCCACGCCAATGGCTGCAGATAGAAACAACAAAAGGTCACAAACAGCTCCACGCCAATGGCTGCAGATAGAAACAACAAAAGGTCACAAACAGCTCCACGCCAATGGCTGCAGATAGAAACAACAAAAGGTCACAAACAGCTCCACGCCAATAGCTGCAGATAGAAACAACAAAAGGTCACAAACAGCTCCACGCCAATGGCTGCAGATAGAAACAACAAAAGGTCACAAACAGCTCCACGCCAATAGCTGCAGATAGAAACAACAAAAGGTCACAAACAGCTGAAACGCCAACAACATATATACAGAACTGTTTTAAGAAAATATTCTGTCATAGTTAAACTAATTATACATAGGAGTTTGGCTTTGCTTTGTAAGGCGTGCTTCAACTTTTTGCTCGCGGATAATTGAATCAAAGCTATTTTATGAGCTTTCTATTTTTTATAATTATGTTTTATAACAATACTTGCTGATTGGTTGATTATAAAGTTTACATTTTTTGACTGACCTTGACCCACTGTAATTTTGTTGCTGACCAAGGTCATCCCGAGATTGCCGTGGTGAGCTTCCGGTGTGACGCCCATCAGGATTCCGGCTCCCACTACTGCTCCAATCAGCTGTGGAGAGGGGGGGGGGGGGGTGACGTAATGATTATTATTAACACAACTCACTGACGTCAAAACAACACCACTAACACACCATACGTCATCACAAACACCAAAGTCGACTTTAATAACCCCGTGAGTTTTCACTTATGATATGGTGGGGTATTGCTAAGGGGTCATCCATTAATGACGTCGCGCTTTTTTGACGATTTTTACCTCCCCCCCCCCTGCGTCAAACATCGTCACAAAAAGCCAACCCACCCCCCTAAAATGACGACACACCTCAGCCTACAACCCCCCCCCCCCCCTCAAAATTGCCGTCGAATTTTTCTTAAAAAATCTGTATTTTTTCAAAATCTTTGTCAACATAGAGTTTTTTAATCAATTTCTTTTACAATTTATTAAAACAGTTTACTAAAACGCGAAATAAGGGCTAAAATTCGTTTTCTAACATTGCTTTTTTATAATGCAAAAGTGTGACGTCGCACTATCTGCCCCCCACCCCCTCATCATATACCGTCACAAAATTACGGCCCCCCACCCTCCCCCTACGATTGTGACGTCATTTATGGACGACCCCTAACCCGATAGTTCTGAATTCGAAACTCAGTGCCTGAAATATGATCCTCGAAGCCAAAATCACAATCCAACTGGAAATTTGGCTGTGAGATCTTCACTCCCAGTTTGTTCCTGAGCTTTGGGCTCAAAAATCTCGATCAAAATATAACATTTGGCTTAGAGAATTTAAATGCATCAGCTGACAATATGTGATTTTGTTTTTTAACGATGACAAACGTAGATAATCAGTTGTCGAACCTGTCTGTAGAATATTTTTTCTCCGGGTAAAGTAATCGAATGGTTTTGTTTGGAATGTTATCACCTTTGTATGTGGTGTATTTTTAAACCAGGGGCGTGAGTAAGGATTCAACAGTTGACTTATACCGTAGTTTTACGATCTGTAGGTCAGGGTGGGCTAGTCTTGTAGATGGGTCAAGTTTGAACATTAAACCTACAGGTTTAAGGTTTAGGATCTGTAGGTCAGGGTGGGCTAGCCTTGTACATGGGTCAAGTTTGAACATTAAACCTACAGGTTTAAGGTTTAGGATCTGTAGGTCAGGGTGGGCTAGCCTTGTACATGGGTCAAGTTTGAACATTAAACCTACAGGTTTAAGGTTTAGGATCTGTAGGTCAGGGTGGGCTAGCCTTGTACATGGGTCAAGTTTGAACATTAAGGTTTAGAAGCTGTAGATTAGGGTGAGCTAGATATGAGTAAAGTTTAAACTTGAACCCTAAACTATAGCCTTGAGATTATTGATTTAGTACGACATCTACCGGCTTCACCCAACCCTCCCCTCCACGCACATCCTAAGCTTAGAGTAATTAAATTATGAATCATTTAGACGGTTTCTTAGAGGGTATGTGACGTCATCTAGTGGTGAATGAGGGTGGGGCTGGTGGAGATCTTTTAACAGTTTCTTTTTTTTCCTCGAACAGCTGGGTAGTTTTGTATAAAGTGAAACAGGATTGGTTAAGTAGGTATTTGAACAGTTTTGTATTCGAATAGAACTTCAATTTTATACCACCTTAATTTTTTTTTTAAACTGAATTGTAACGGAAAACGTTTTGAGTAAAGCGAAAGTTGCGGCGACTACTCGAAGGGCCTAGAATATTTAAAAAAAAAAGAAAAGTAATAAATTGTCTTATATCTGGTCAGCTTTAATAGACGTAATCTTTGGGGAAAATTTTTACCACTGTACCACTGCCACTGTACCACGACTGCTGTTGCACTAATGTTATACCACTAATAATGTACCACGACTGTTGTACCACTACTGTTGTACCACTACTGTTGTACCACTACTGTTGTACCACTAACGTTGTACCACTACTGTTGTACTACTACTGTTGTACCACTAACGTTGTATCACTACTGCTGTACCACTAACATTGTACCACTAACGTTGTACCACTACTGTTGTACCACTACTGTTGTACCACTACTGTTGTACCACTACTGTTGTACCAATCCTGCTGTATCACTACTGTTGTACCACTAACGTTGTACCACTACTGTTGTACCACTACTGTTGTACAACTACTGTTGTACCACTAACGTTGTACCACTACTGTTGTACCACTACTGTTGTACCACAACTGTTGTACCACTACTATTGTACTACAACTGTTGTACCACAACTATTGTACCACAACCACTGTACCACAACTGTTGTACCACAACTGTTGTACCACAACCACTGTACCACAACTGTTGTACCACAACCACTGTACCACAACTGTTGTACCACAACTGTTGTACCACAACTGTTGTACCACAACTGTTATACCACCTCCCCTATACCACGCTAGCATGAATCAATCCCGTACGCCGCAGGAAGAAGTCGGCACGTGCATCAGGTCGAGAGACGATCGATACCTTTTACTCACCGTCAATCGACAGTCTAACTGGTCACGTGACAAGCTATAATCGTCTTCAGCAGAAGATTTAAAAAACATCTACGGTAAAGAGCGTATGTTGTATGTATGAAAGATGGGGGAGGGGGGGGGGGTTGGCTGCAGATGTTATTTTAAACCTTCAACTCGATATGGTATAATTTCTATAATGAGAATTTAATGAGGGTGCCCAGCGTCTTGACATTAAGGTCACGTGTTCCATGCTGCAACAGAGTGGTCGTGGTGGGGGAAGGGGATAGAGATCGATATACCTGTTTGAGATTTAATGGGGCGTATTGAAATAACCGCGGGCTGTAATACATTCAAAGATGGCTGCCCTTAGAATGCAACAAGAGTTAACGTTACAGGTTTTTAAGCGAAAATACATACGTTTAAAAATTTATTTTGTTTTAACAAAAATATATTAGTAGCTTCATAATATTTGAAATGCAAATTCAATATATTAAATATAAGAAATAGCTGTAGGACTTCGCGGTTTTGTAGTTAGACCGTACACTCCCACACATACATACATATACACACACACACACACACAAATATTTATATATATATATATATATATATATATATATATATATATATATATATATATATATATATATATAGTTACATAAAGGTAAGAAGCAGTATTTCGTTATCCTCACCATTTCTCTAACATTATTGAACATAATGTGGTAGCCTCCCCTGTTCCCTAGCACCCACCAATTATTGTTAATCATCTCCCTTGGTTTACCATAGGTTTGTATCGATTAGCTCTACCTGTAGCATCAGGGGAGTTAGTCTGATTGTTTTATTAGCCATTCATCCACAGTGGCTTCGGTTGGCATCGCGAAGGAAAGGAAAAGAAGATGGAATTTTATTGATCTTTGGCTTTTATTGATCGTTGGCTTAAACCGCGGAAATTATTTTTTAATCCTACATGTTTAGGCCTATTTTTTAAAGTTTTACGGGATAAACTAATTACGTAATTACTGTTAGGCATTAATAAGTCAATAGTGATGTTATTAAATACAGACCCACTGCGTTGATTGTACTCTCACAGTGTGTGTAAAATATATTCTTTGTGATCTAATGCCGCGTTAAGAAATAATTGATCAGACTATCTTGCTATCTTGTTCGTTATCTTCTTTGTTCACGGATAAGACTAGATTATCTTTAACATCCATTTAAATCGATTTAGAAAGAAAAATCATGCGCACATCGCTTCTCAAACAGTCGCAAGCCCCTCGTCCATGTCACGGATAATGGACAGTCGTTAGCCTCTTGACCATGCCCCGACAGTCGTTAGCCCCTAAGCCATGCCCCAACTAATGGACAGTCGTTAGCCCCTAAGCCATGTCCCAACTAATGGACAGTCGTTAGCCCCTGGTCTATGCCCCAGCTAATGGACAGTCGTTAGCCCTGGTCCATGCCCCGACAGTCGTTAGCCCTGGTCCATGCCCCGACAGTCGTTAGCCCTGGTCCATACCTCGACAGTCGTTAGCCCTGGTCCATGCCCCGGCTTATGGACAGTCGTTAGTCCCTGGTCCATGCCCCGACAGTCGTTAGCCCCTAGCCATGTCCCAACTAATGGACAGTCGTTAGCCCTGGTCCATGCCCCGACAGTCATTAGCCCCTAGCCATGTCCCCTAATGGACAGTCGTTAGCCCTGGTCCATGCCCCGACAGTCATTAGCCCCTAGCCATGTCCCAACTAATGGACAGTCGTTAGCCCTGGTCCATGCCCCGACAGTCATTAGCCCCTAGCCATGTCCCAGCTAATGGACAGTCGTTAGTCCCTGGTCCATGCCCCGACAGTCGTTAGCCCCTAGCCATGTCCCAACTAATGGACAGTCGTTAGCCCTGGTCCATGCCCCGACAGTCATTAGCCCCTAGCCATGTCCCAACTAATGGACAGTCGTTAAACCCTGGCATGAGAGTCCTAACTAGAATGTGTGGTGTTTGGTGTTTGGTGTTTAAAATCTTCTTCAACCATCAACCCTCTGGTATCAACTTATCTGGTTTGTTTCGTTGGTTTGAGGTTAGGATCAATAGGTAATTTATAATTGCCCTGTAAAATATTTTACAAATATTTGTTCCTGGTGGGGGAGGGAGATAATATGCTTCAGGGAACTCTCGTGAATGTCTAGAAAATTGGGTTGTGACATCGACCCCTGTATGACAGTATAGGATCGGTTTTCTTCACTATAGTAATCGCATTCACAACCTGTCCTGCTTTATAAATATCGATGGGAAAAAAGTTAATGTCTTAACGCAGTGTGTGGACTGAAAAAAATCGTTTGTGTTTTAAATTATTGATTCGTGTTACATTTACGGGGCTATTTTTGGCACTTTTTGTTGTTTTAAAATTTTTAACTAAATATTTTTTCTTCACTTTTCATCATCTAGTTTACATGAAATTATGAAATTAACGTACATTTTACAAGCCGATTAAACACATACACACACGCACTCACGTTTTGCAGTCTTTAATTTATAAATCTAAAACATGACAGATCCTCAGCAATAGTATATATTTTACAATTCGCATCTCTTTCGGATTATATAGTAGGTGTGTTTGTAGAATTAGGTATCTTGTGGTCAGTAGCCTAGGGTCAATTCCCCCTCAGACCTGGCGACATACGGACTGAAGTCTGAGAACCGAACCCAAACCTTTTGGGTCAGCTTCATCTGTGCCTTCTCTCGACCATGCCAATTAGGTATCGTTTTATGTATCATCGTACATGCACAACACAAGATTGTTCTAGAAACGTTTCAATTTTTTAAAACGATATACTAATACAGTAGCTGATGAACCGATGTATTTCAAAATTTTAAAACAAATTACTAATACAGTAGTGGATGAACGGGTGTTGTCGTTAGTTCGGACAGTGCGCTGTCTATAAACTTTCTACAATGGGAGTGAAGTCTGACAGATGTTATAATTTTAATTGACACACAATGCGCGTGTTTGTTGTCAACTAATATTACCACTTTAATTGAGAGACAGCACATTGATTGTTGGCATCACATCCGCTTTTTGTTAAGGGTAGTGACTAACTCGAGTCAGTTACCGAGTTATTAAAAATAAAAGGTAACTTTTTAGACAGTAAAGTTTACGTTTTAGACATTAAAGTTTACGTTTTAGACGTTAAAGTTAACGTTTTAGACATAAATGTAACGTTTTAGACATAAAAGTTAACGTTTTATTACATAAAAGGTAACGTTTTAGACCTGCAGATAGCTATTGAAGTAACGCAAGCAGTGTTTCTTCCAGACTTTTTTCTCCGGGGGGCACTTGAAATTTTCGGGGGGGGGGGGGGGGCGGACACTGTTAAAAGTATATATTTTCTATATAAATTTCATTTCGTTCGGGGGGGGGGGGTAGATTTTTTTCTGAACGCAAGCGACATTTAGTTCTCTAGTAGTTTTGTCTCTTGTATCTCAGCGTGCTTTTAACTTTCAATATCCGTCATTTGAAACTTGTTAATTCATTTTTTACTTGTTTTTCATACAAGTTGACAAGACTCGAGGACGGATTTAGAATCCAACCCACAGTTTTTATTAAGAGATTGAAGTGCAGCTTTTATTTAAAACCCACCGCTTCTACTTTTCCGGATACAATACTAAAACTATTCTACTGTTATTTTTTCATTTCAATTTACGCTATTTATAATTTGTAATTTTAACTGGAAGTAATTTAGAGCAAGAAGGTAAATATAGAATGTAGAGGGTTAAAAGCAATCTCTATAAATAGTACTAAATCTGTAGTATGCGCATGAGTGATGTTTTCAATAGAGCTGTATTGTATCGTCATAGTGTGTGTGGGTGTGTGAATGTGTGGGTGTGTGGGTGGAGAGTAATGCGGACACAATGTGACATCAAAATAGACTACACAATAGAATCACACACATGCCTAACCTTCAAGAGACTCACTGTCAGTAAAGTTCAATGTCAGATTTTGGTGTCTGTCACTTGAAGGAGCCGATCGAGGGGATGAAACAACACATGTACATGCTACAGGTGTACATAACACAACACATGTACATCCTACAGGTGTGTACATAACACAACACATGTACATGCTACAGGTGTGTACATAACACAACACATGTACATGCTACAGGTGTGTACATACAGACAACACATGTACATGCTAAAGGTGTGTACATAACACAACACATGTACATGCTACAGGTGTGTACATAACACAACACATGTACATGCTAAAGGTGTGTACATAACACAACACATGTACATGCTAAAGGTGTGTACATAACACAACACATGTACATGCTAAAGGTGTGTACATAACACAACACATGTACATGCTAAAGGTGTGTACATAACACAACACATGTACATGCTACAGGTGTGTGCATAACACACTACAATACAGGTTTGTAAAGCATCGAACGTACACACTACAGGCCTACATGTACACACTACAATACAAGTGTTTTTCTAACACATAAGATGTACACAATGCAATACAACTGTGTACATAACACTTCACATGACCCTACTATAATACAGGTGTATTCATAACACACCAGATGTACACACAATAATACTGTTATTTTCCTACACATCAGACATGTTTTCATGCTACGAACTACCTAGGCTACTTTAGTCTATTGGTCATCATCGTACCCCAACCCTCCCTTTCTCTGTGTTAAATGAGCGGTTACCGATTAAGTTGTGTGACGATCTATGCAGTGGGATTTTATCGTTGGCCAAGTACCCAAACAAATTATTTTATAAAATGACACACTGCTTATTAAATGAAGCTATATAAGATCATTACCAAAGGTTTCTTGATATTTGTCTGCTTTACAAGGGTAAAGATGGAATTTAACTCCTAAATATAACTCAAATAACTCAAACAATAATATACTTGATATTTTACAACTATCAACAGATTTATTTATTTTTTTAAATTATTAAAGTCCATCAGGATTTAAATCCGAATGGAGGCGAGCGAGTTGACGAAAATCCTTCCATCGTGTTGTTGACATGGAATAAAAACCTGCTTTTTTAGATTTAACAAACAAAGCGACAGTAAAAATAATAAAAAATAAAAACTTAAGCCTAAAATTAATTCAGAAATTTAATATTTTTAGAATCAATGCTATAAAAGTTGCAAATCTTACAAAAACTTTGCAGATCAAGTTTTTAAATAACAATGCAAATTTAAACTACATGACCTAGTTTTATTTTTATTTTTCGCTTACAATGTATACAATAAAATTTATGGCAGCCTATCGAATAGCAGGATGCCATTAGTTATGTCGCCATTTACACGTGAAAAGCAAGTTGTTTTTGCTTTTTTTTATTTATTTATTTAGTTACCGAAAATATTAAAAACATCAAATACATCAAATATTTAGTTAAGTCCGAAAAAAACCTGACAGGCAGGATTTTATAACTATATTAATTGTAACTACGCCGTGCATGATTTTTAAATTAATTTATGGACCTCTCAAATACTTTCTCGCTCACATCTATTTTGTGCTTGCTCTACGCCTTTGTAAATCTTCACTCTACATCATCTGGTGATAGTTGGAATCGAAAGTTAAATCAAAACCTTGGGAAAATTTAGATGACAAAGGGAAACCATCAGGAAGTGACGTCACCACCTAGACGCTTCATTAGCTCTAGTTAAGTGAAGGGAAAATTCTTTGGGTAGGAAATCAAGATGAATGAACTTTGTCGCATCCTCCTACCCCGATCCAGGGGCGGAACTACCATACCGCCAGACCCCGCAATGCGGGGGGCCCAGGCCGTTTAGGGGCCCAAAATCCAACCAAAAAGCAATGAATTGAACATAAAAGTATTATGTATTTTTTAAAACAATGTGTTTTTCAAAAACTAGATTAGGCCCGAAATGAGTATCCTACGTTCGTATTTTGTGTTTATATATATATATATATATATATATATATATATATATATACATATATATATATATATATATATATATATATGGGGACTCAAAAAATATTTTGCGGGGTGGCCCTTTTTTTCTAGTTCCGCCACTGCCCCGATCCTAAGTCTTCTTTATGTTTCACTGATGACAAATTTTGCGGATGTTTTTTTTTTTTTAATAAAAAAAATTTTTTTTAGAGAAATATTTAAATAACTAATGTATAGTAACAAGTAAAGAATGTATGCTTCAATACATACAATTATTTTAAATGTTGACTAGATAACGGGGCTTTCGTGTTTTTCTTTTAAATAACGTAAACAAGCGTATTTAAACGTGAATATCTACGTTATGTCCTACATAACTTGTCAATATATAACATGCTATGCTACTTAACTGTACGGTACATACACCCCCCCCCCCAACCCCCCAACCCCAAACCCCCCACCCCCCGATCGAAATATAATTTATAGAGAAAATATGTACCTTTACTAGGGGCCGACCCCTCTCCTCGGAAAATTTAGTCCGACCCCGCGCAAATTTCAAATGCCCCCCCCCCTTTAAAAATTAGTCGAAAAGAAACACTGTACATATGTTCAACCTAATTGTACTGCATATAATATGTGTTGCCACACTTAATTTGTGCTTACTAGTGCTATCATACGCATCCCAAAAATTTAAACGTTTTTCCACCTCTAATCTAATCGTTGAACTTTGGCATTTCTTCACGCTTGTAAAACTATGTTTGAGGTCAAAGTTTGGAATCACACACTTAAAAAAAAACAACTAACTGTCAAAAAAAAATGTAGAATGCTCTGTCAAAAAAAAAAGTAGAATCATGATATTGCTGAACTTGGCGCTTTAGATACAGGGGTATGTAACTCCTCAAGGTCGCTCGAGGTTTAGTTCCAGGCTAACCCACATACGCCTTGCCCCCCCCCCCCCCCCGGGGTCAGTGCATGGCTATCAGCCAGCTACGGATCACAGACCTGTCTTATCAAATTCTCCCGTCACCCCGGACGTCAGGATGCCAGACTTTGACAGGTGCGACCAAACACCGGGCCTGGAATGATGGTACCTGCAGTAGGTGGCTAACACGTGACTCCCGTCGACGCCCTGATTGGTCCGTGATGTTGGCACAGTTTAAAAATGATAGGAGTTAGACGCTAAGGGCCTAATGTAGGGTTTCTATGGGGTCAGTGGATAGCCAGTGACCTTTTATAGTGAGCCAGTGACCTTTGATGGTTAGCCAGTGACCTTTCATAGTGAGCCAGTGACCTTTCATAGTGAACCAGTGACCTTTGATAGTGAACCAGTGACATTTGATAGTTAACCAGCGACCTTTCATAGTGAGCCAGTGACCTTTGATAGTGAACCAGTGACCTTTGATGGTTAGCCAGCGACCTTTTATAGTGAGCCAGTGACCTTTGAAGGTGAGCAGGTTGATGCACGAGCCACACCCCCACCATCTTCAGCAGCAGCGTCTACAGGGTATCACGTGATCACGTGATTATAATTACTGCCACCCGCTTAACTTTTAGCTGTCCTAGCATCGCACAATTCCAATATATTCCGGGTACCCGTTAAAGCTGAGTGAATTCAACCTGAACTACAATTAGCTTCAAACAAGATTCCCACTTAATCAGTGTTTCTTCCAGACTTTTCCAGACTTTTTTCTCCGGGGGGGGGGGGCGGTCAACTTTTTTCGGGGGGGGGGGGACACTAATAAAAGTGTATGTTTACTATATAAAATCCAGTTCGTTCGGGGGGAGGGGGGGGGGGCGTTAGACTTTCTTCGGGGGGGGGGGGGGGCACTGCCCCCCCCCCCCTTCGAAGAGATGCCTGGAAGAAACTCTGCCCTTAATTCTTTTAAATCAAAATTCTACAAAAACATATACATCTCCCATAGCCCCAATTGTTCATATAGTTCTACCTTTGTAATGTTCACAATTTAAACCAATCCTCGTATTCTATTACCTTTTTTTTTTAAAGAATGAAATTCGCAACTAAGCCTGGTTTTCTATAACCAGCTCTGTTTATTTCCGGTTATTCTTGTTTTTTAAGAAGGACGAATGTTTACAGTTCTAATTTAACCCATTAAGTGTCAAACATTTGGTGTTTTGATATATAATAAGGTGGCTCAGAAATATACATGGCGTCTGTTAAATAAACATTGAGTTTTATTTACCAACGTTAATGTTTTTATTAGTTTGGAATCTTTTTTTAAAAATATACGAATGAGCATTGTTATGTAACTAGTTTTAAAATCCTGCCAAATCTAAAATAAAATTTCCACGATCATTCTGTTGTATGCTCAATCTAAGTAAGACTAACAATTTTATGTTGCGCTCAATGCAAGATTTTAGCCAACATATGGCTTCAAAGGACCGAGGCTTCAATAGATCTATGGCTAGACTAAATCTGCCCTAACTTTACTAGCCTAGCAACCAAACAAGCAAAGTCACATGACAATGCACACCGGCCAATGTATTACATGGAGAGATTAAATGGATTACTGGATTAAAGTTAAAAGTTGGGAGCATTTACTTTGAAAGTACGACTGAGATAAACTCCGAGTCAAAAACTAGAAAAAAAAAATCTGAAGCAATCCTGCAACTTTTCTACAGAGTGACCTACATAGTTGTCGAACTTTGAGTCAGCACGGCCGCGGTTTGATGCACGAGTTATTCATCTTGTTTTTGTTTTGAGTGAGTAATATTGTGGATGAACAAATAAATGAAGATTAATCACGCGATTAAACAGGAAGTTAGGTGGAACCGGCATTAAAGAAGTGTTGGGATCAAACGCTGAAAGGGATAGTAAATTAACATCGTTGTGATTAACGTCATGCAATTAAAATTGTTTAATTGTTTTTCCACCTGTTGTTTCATGCTTAAATTAAACGGCTGGTCTACAAGATTCGCTAAGTTTTATTAAAGTGGAAAATGAACAAAAATGGTGATTTGGCAACTCATACACCCAATGTTTCTTTCAGACTTTTTTCTCCGGAGGTGCGGGATGGGGGGGGGGGGCACTTGCAACTTCGGGGGGGGGGGGGGGTTCCGTGCTTCCAGGTAGGGTGGGAGAGATGCCTGAAAGAAACACTGCATATACTAGAACAAATAAAACTGAGTTATTTCAGTTGAGAGGTTGAAAAAAAAACGGTATCACTCACCTGGAAGAGGTTGAAAAAAACGGTATAACTCACCTGGAAGAGGATGAAAAAAACAGCTTTGGCCAGGCTGATCTTTCTAGTGGCCAGCATGGCCACGGTGACCGCTGGGTTGATGTGACCTCCCGACACGTGGGCGATGGCCCAGACAATGGTCGCCACGCTCAGGCCGAAACACAGGGCGATCTGCACCACGGGGGAGGTCGTGTTCTTCTCCCCCTGCAGGTTGATGCACGAGCCGCACCCCACCATGGTCAGCAGGAGCGTCCCGAGGAACTCCGCCACGATCCCCTTCCAGAGGCGGAGACTGGAAATGTCTTCCATGCTGGTGGCGGGTTTCTTGACCTTAGCAGGCGCCGACATGGCCGGATCCCTGACGACAACCTCAAGCTCGGGCTCAATGTACTCGTCGATCTCCGCCAATCGCGGGCGTCTCTCGGCCGTCTCCGCGAGCTGTTCACGTGACGATGACGCGGCGTGGACGGAGCCGGTTGATGTGGCTGAGGACAGGGAGGAGGGTCTCTTAGCCACCTCAGGGGCGTCGCTGTTGGGGGAGGATGGCGAAATTAGGGCGGTGGTGGCTCTTCCTTTAGCAGACATGAAGAAAACTAGCGAGTGGGGAGGAGCGTGCTATCCTCCAAAAGTCACTCAAGGATAATGGCATGCGAAAGGTCGAAAAATTCGTGAATTTCTAATCACGTTACGAAATTTTCTTTATTTTTTTAATTTTTTTTTTCGAACAAAAAAGTCACTGGTAAAAAAAGTGCATTGTTTTTGAAAAAAAATATTTCTTCAATTCTATTTTTTTATAATTTATTGATATGTTTAGAATTCGAAAGCGTTCAGAGTATATAAGTAGAGTTATTGTTAACGTATCACAAAGCCCAGTTGGTTAAATTTTGTTAGAGAAGAAATGAGCAGCGTAGAAGCGAAGGGTGGGGTGGCTACAAGCGAAGCAGGGAATGGTACCTGAATGTGTCGGAATGCTGTGATGATCACGTGACACCTCTCAGAGTGGTTCCAGCGCTCAGAGAGGAGGGTTTTCAGCTGAAAAGAGAAAGAGGGGTAAAAATGTACAAAATGAAAAGATCAACAAAAGATAACAGAGTTGGTATAGACGGGCGTCACGTGATAGGTTTGTCAACTTCAACTTGACTGTGTGCGAGATAAGGTTGTATTGATAGCCGTTTGGTTAAAAAAAAATTTGATAAAAGGTGTCAAGTATAAGACATGTATAATATAATCAGCGAGAAATGTTCGTTGTTGAGACAAGCGCGTAGTTAATGTAGTGGGTCTATAGCTTGAGATTTATGTCACTTGTATTCCTATTAGATGTAATATAATATCTGGCTGTTTATACGAGATGTTTTTTTATTAGATTGATGCTATTTATTTTAATATTATATATATATATATATATATATATATATATATATATGTATATATATATATATATATATATATATATATATATATATATATATATATATATATATATATAAACAAAACAACAAAAAAAAAACAACGTTCAAATAATCTTGATTTCCTAATTAGTATAAGTCTTAAAGTTTTGCTGAATTAGGCATATCGATAGTCTAAAGTTGGTTTGATTGTGGCTCTAATTGGTCTAATGAAACTTGTTGGAACGAGTACAGAGACGGGTCAAAACACGGGTTAAATTAGAGTACATAGAAACGGGTCATGAACAAGGGTCATGAACCATTTATAAATACTGATCTAGAAGGGGTCATTGGGTCGTCCCGTGTAGGGGTCATTCGACGGTCTAGAGAAGGGGGTCTTTCGATGGTCTAGAGAAGGGGGTCATTCGATGGTCCAAAGAATGAGGTCATTCGATGGTCCAGAGAAGGGGGTCATTCGATGGTCTAGAGAAGAGGGTCATTCGGTCGTCCCGTGTAGGGGTCATTCGATGGTCCAAATAATGGGGTCATTCGATAGTCTAGAGAAGGGGGTCTTTCGATGGTCTAGAGAAGGGGGTCATTCGATGGTCCAAAGAATGAGGTCATTCGATGGTCCAGAGAAGGGGGTCATTCGATGGTCTAGAGAAGGGGGTCATTCGGTCGTCCCGTGTAGGGGTCATTCGATGGTCCAAAGAATGAGGCCATTCGATAGTCCAGAGAAGGGGTTCATTCGATGGTCTAGAGAAGGGGGTCATTCGGTCGTCCCGTGCAGAGATCATTCGAAGGTCTAGAGAAGGGGGTTATTCGATGGTCTAGAGAAGGGGGTCATTCGATGGTCTAGAGAAGGGGGTCATTCGATGGTCCAGAGAAGGGGGTCATTCGATGGTCTAGAGAAAGGGGTCATTCGGTCGTCCCGTGTATGGGCCATTCGATGGTCCAAAGAATGGGGTTACTCCATGGTCCAGAGAAGGGGATCATATCTAGCTGTCAAGACAAATATGCTAACAGCATTTTATTGACGATGGTTTATTCTAATTTTCCAACCATTCATCGATATATTCTAGAGGCGAAACGTTCGATAATGAAAGATTGGAAATCAATTACTTCAGGCATGATTAATTCATGAGCTGCGTGAACCCACCACCGTGTATGAAGCTGTCGTGGCTAGCTAAAGTACTTTTCTGTTGCTTGGCTCAATCTACTGAGGATTCGAACCCGAATCATTCCTTGTTAGTATATGCAATTTTAAGTCTATTATTTCGAGGTCCTCTAATTCGGCCCGCGTCGATCTTTTTTGTCCACGGAATAAATGTTTGTTAGAGATGGCTGAGAAACTATGCCCCGAAAATTCAAAACAATTTGAAAATGCAGCTTTGGGTGCAAATACCATTGCCCGCCGTGTTGCAGACATCAGTGAAAACATCGTGACTCAAATATTGAAAATGCAAGCAAGTTTGGCATTTTTTAAATTGTAATGGATCAGTTGCTGGACAGCTGTTCCACATCTCAACTGCTTATGTTCATTAGAGGTGTGGATGAAGACATAAACATAACACAAGAGCTGGCTTCCCTACATAGAATGTATGGCACTGTTACCGGAGAGAATATAGATAGTTCAAAGACATGTTAAAAGATAGAAACACAGAATCGCAAGATTTACCATATTTCACAGCAGTAAGGTGGTTAATTTAAGATAAATTTTTCTGAGCAGAGTATTTAAGTTAAGAAAGTTAAGTTGACTTCCTTGAAAGTAAAGGCAAGCCACAAGCTGATGTACTTACTGTCTGATGAGGAGTGAATATAGAAATTGGCCTCTGCTGCAAACATAACTAGTCATTTAAATTTTCTGAACCTAAAACTACAAGAGATGGAAATTTAGTTTCTGATCTGCACACCCACCTAAAGGCTTTCAGATCCAAAATTTGTCATGTTTTTGGAACAAGTACAAGCCAACAACTTGACGCACTCTCAGCAGTGCAAGGTCTTTAGGCTTTAGAAGCAACCACTGAGTTCCCCACGTCATTTGCATACGAGATCATCAAATACTTCAAGCTGCAGTTTCAGTAGCGATTTTTTACTTGGATTCAAAGGCAGATAAAAGTGAGACTATTCCAGAACCAATTTGAAGCAAATGTGGCCAGTTGCAAAGGTGAACTGTAGCTGGAGGTCATTAGAGACACGTTCAAAGAAGGGCGGGTGGGTTTTTATAAGTTTTTGCAAAAGGAAGATTTTCGTAATATTAAAAGTTTTGCAGCAAAGTACCTTTCAAATTTTGGAACAAGATACCTGTGTGAACAAATATTTTCAAGATTGAAATACGTGAAGAACAATTTGAGAGCAAACTTAGACCTCAAGTGTGATTTTGGCCACCAACAGTGTTTCTTTCAGACTTTTTTCTCCGGGGGGGGGGGGGGAACACTTGAAATTTGTATATATTTCTATATAAATTATATTTCGTTATGGGGGGGGGGGACGGTTCACGTTCTTCGGGGGGGGGGGGGCGCGCTGCCACCCCGAAGGATGTCTTGAAGAAGCTCTAGCCTCCCCAAACTGATATTTGATAGTTAATGCGGCCCTCGGGCTGAAAAGTTTGGAGACCCCTGGATAAACAATACTCAATTTCTAAAGGAAACTATCCAAAAGTTATTAAATGGAATTTTCCAAAAACTATTGCTTTAAAACATGTTATTTTCTTTTAATCGGTATGCTGTTTTAAACTATTATTAAACTCAAACCATTTTTAATCAGAAAACATATTGGAAGGCATTAAACATTGCACATCAAAGCACCGTATGTGTAACAAAACATGCTTATAAAACCAACACAAATGTGAACGTTATATATGTAAACATATGTAGCCCTATGTATGTTTAAAATAAGTATAAAGATGGATAGATAAATATGGATATGTACACATACAGATCTATAGAATATATACATTGTGATGTTATTCATCTCCAGTGTAATTTATTCCGTCAATAAAAGTACGGGATTTAGTGAGATCAGCAGGCATGAAAGTCATGTAACAGCTGTAGCCAATCAAAAGCTGTGAGAACACATACACTATTCATAACCACTGGCTACACTATATGTTCTATATGTCACTGTGTGTCATCATACACCAGTGCAACCAATCATGGGGCAGTTGATTGGTGTTGTCTCGAATACAAACACAATCGAAAACAAACACAATCGAAAACAAACACAATCGAAAACAAACACAATCGAAAACAAACACAATCGAATACTAACACAGTCGAAAACAAACAATCGAATACTAACACAGTCGAAAACAAACAATCGAAAACAAACACAATCGAAAACAAACACAATCGAATACTAACACAGTCGAAAACAAACACAATCGAAAACAAACACAATCGAAAACAAACACAATCGAATACTAACACAGTCGAAAACAAACAATCGAATACTAACACAGTCGAAAACAAACAATCGAAAACAAACACAATCGAAAACAAACACAATCGAATACTAACACAGTGGAAAACAAACACAATCGAAAACAAACACAATCGAAAACAAACACAATCGAATACTAACACAGTCGAAAACAAACAATCGAATACTAACACAGTCGAAAACAAACAATCGAAAACAAACACAATCGAAAACAAACACAATCGAATACTAACACAGTCGAAAACAAACACAATCGAAAACAAACACAATCGAAAACAAACACAATCGAATACTAACACAGTCGAAAACAAACAATCGAATACTAACACAGTCGAAAACAAACAATCGAAAACAAACACAATCGAAAACAAACACAATCGAATACTAACACAGTCGAAAACAAACACAATCGAAAACAAACACAATCGAAAACAAACACAATCGAATACTAACACAGTCGAAGTCAAACACAATCGAAAACAAACACAATCGAAAACAAACACAATCGAATACTAACACAGTCGAAAACAAACACAATCAAAAACAAACACAATCGAAAACAAACACAATCGAATACTAACACAGTCGAAAACAAACACAATCGAAAACAAACACAATCGAAAACAAACACAATCGAATACTAACACAGTCGAAAACAAACACAATCGAAAACAAACACAATCGAAAACAAACACAATCGAATACTAACACAGTCGAAAACAAACACAATCGAAAACAAACACAATCGAAAACAAACACAATCGAATACTAACACAGTCGAAAACAAACACAATCGAAAACAAACACAATTGAAAACAAACACAATCGAATACTAACACAGTCGAAAACAAACACAATCGAAAACAAACACAATCGAAAAAAACACAATCGAAAACAAACACAATCGAAAACAAACACAATCGAAAACAAGCACGATCCGAAGTAAATACAAAGCTTAAGCAAAAAGTCATATAGTAACAAAATCTTAAACAAACAACCCAAAAAATGTTTTACAACCAATCAACTAACGAGCAATCTGTTGTTTTCGTTGGGTTTCTGTTTTTGCTAATTGGCTTTTGTTTTCTTTCTTTCGTCTCTTTAATTAGAATGCAAATGAATAGTTTTTTTTCATCTTAATCGCGTGCAGTATATTACGTTTTTGTATGGGGCAGAAGTCGGGCATATGCTTAGACCGTGAAATGCCCAGTGCCGCTTTACTGTAGCGTACATTCACAATCAGCCATGTTGCTCATCTAGTAGGGGAGATAACTCCAGGCAGCGATTTTAATTTGTCTAATTTCCGTAATTATTGTTGGGTTGTTGTTTTTTTCTCTGGTTCAGTGCATTTACGGGACAAGATTTTTAAAAACCCAACAACCACCCCATAGATCTGACAACCATCCCATAGGGTCTAACCATCCCATAGACCTGACAACCATCCCATAGATCTGACAACCACCCCATAGATATGACAACCACCCCATATATATGACAACCATCCCATAGGATCTGACAACCATGAGATTCACACAACCCTCTAGCAATCAAAGAATGCATCACGTCTAAATCCATAACTACATTACAGACCAACCTAGGCTAACACAATCACGGCATCAAGATTTGGATACTCGGCCACATCAATCTATTGTAGAGCAATGTATTACGCACAGTAATCAATCCGCTGTTTCGCTTTGATCAACATAATTAGCGTAATGATAAGAGATAATTTAAGACAACCCACAGCTGTGAGAAGTCATGTCGACTGGCAGGTGCTGATAAGGGAAATATGTAATTAATTAGCAGAGTGCCAGATAATGCACCCCCCCCCCCACACACACACACACACACACACACATTCCCACACACACACACACACATTCCAGTTAAGGAGGAATGAAAAACTTGTATCAGCAATTTCAACAGTTCTCATCCGTATTCAAAAATAATCTATCAAATATATTGGACCCATGTCTTAATTATCGGCAACCTAGGGTACATAGAGCACGTAATGAGAACCCCTGGCCTATTTAATCAACAAACCCTTAATAGCTATGGGAAGATGGACGCCGCTAATGCTAGCTAAAGCAAAGCTGATTAAAAATTTGATTTAATCAATGCGAGATTTGTGTGCGGATATTCCCGGCACTCTCGTCGCAAAATAAAAATCGATCCAGTTCTATTTGAAATATTTGCCTTGACAGTCAGGATCTGTGGCACTCACCAATGTGCCGTTGCTTAGTTTTACATGAATTGTTTTTACTTTCAATAAATGCAACATGCAGCACATCCGTACATGGGCATGTAACCCGTGATTGAAAACAATTAGTGTGAATCTAACCGGCTTTGAGCATTCGTTATAGTACACTGAACCAATCAGACCACTGTACATAACATGAGGTACAAATAAATCGTATGTCGAGTAACTCGTTAGATCTCCTTAACACAAGTACTACAGTAATTACATCAACAAAAGTTCATCATCAAAATGTTAATGTCATGTCACAGCAACACAAACATCGTAAGATTATCGTCATCACGGGATTAGCAACATCACGGGGTTACAAACATCACGGGATTAAAAAATCATGAGATTAGCAACATCACTGGATTAGAAACATCACGGGAATTAGAAATCACCAGGTTAGCATCATCACGAGATTAGCAACATCACTGGATTAGAAACATCACGGGATTAAGATATCACGTGATTAGCAACATCATGGGTTATGGAACATAACGGGATTAACAACATCACGGGATTATAAAAATCACAAGATTAGCAACATCACGGATAAAGAAATCACCAGATTAGCATCATCACAAGTTTAGCAAAATCACTGGATTAAGAAATCACAGGATTTTTATGAAATTACGAGATCAGCAACATCATGATATAATGATATAATCAATTATAATCAAAAGCACCTAATTATCAAAGTTACCGGACTGTCAACATCAAGGTAACATCAAAATCACTGGATTAAGAAATCACGGTTTTCGGAAAATCACAGGATTTTTATGAAATTACGAGATCAGCAACATCATGATATAATGATATAATCAATTATAATCAAAAGCACCTAATTATCAAAGTTACCGGACTGTCAACATCAAGGTAACATCAAAATCACTGGATTAAGAAATCACGGTTTTTGGAAAATCACAGGATTTTTATGAAATTACGAGATCAGCAACATCATGATATAATGATATAATCAATTATAATCAAAAGCACCTAATTATCAAAGTTACCGGACTGTCAACATCAAGGTAACATCAAAATCACTGGATTAAGAAATCACGGTTTTCGGAAAATCACAGGATTTTTATGAAATTACGAGATCAGCAACATCATGATATAATGATATAATCAATTATAATCAAAAGCACCTAATTATCAAAGTTACCGGACTGTCAACATCAAGGTAACATCAAAATCACTGTAGTAGAGAATTAATTCATGACAATTCTAACGCTACGCCTCTACCTACATCACGGAAATCCTATTATTACATCACACATTGCCAACATCACGGAAATATCCATTTCCCATCGTGAATATACACGAATATGGTAAAACTTAAGAATCTGGCATATGTATAGGCTTACATATAAGGTGTTTTTTTTCTCACCTTTTCAACTAGAGCGGTGTGGTGAGATTTGTTTGAAGTGAACCCTTGTTTTCTTTATTGTGTTAGTAAAGAAGGCGATTCAAACTCTGTCTCATTAATATTTAATACAAAAATCTATACCTCACAGCCACGCACATGAGTGTATGTGGACAAAGATAAAATCCTACGAGCATATAATTAGTCAAATCACGAATATTTATACTATACACATACTCCCTCTAAAGCATTGGTTCCATATTTTGATGAGATTTGTGTTAAGTCCACTCCCATAGAAGAAGTTCTAGATGAGATAAAGACTCACAACTTAAGCTAGAGGTTTAAAGTTTCCTAGAGTTACCTGCGCTGTAGAGAAATCAACAGGAGACACGCTTTACCAGACGGCACGACTAGAAATGGCGGGAGACCTGAGATGCCGTGACGATTGTTGTGGCTAGATCAATGAGCAGCCCAGGGCGTGGCACCTCCCCCACCCACCACGTGGCGCTACTCCACCCGCCTAGTGGTGAGCTTTTCCTTAGCGGGAGTTCCCGGTAATTGTAGCATACCTTCCTGTAGCATACCTGCCTGTAGCATACCTGCCTGTAGCATACCTGCCTGTAGCATACCGGCCTGTAGCATACCGGCCTGTAGCATACCTGCCTGTAGCATACCTTCCTGTAGCATACCTGCCTATAGCATACCTGCCTGTAGCATACCTGCCTGTAGCATACCTGCCTGTAGCATACCTGCCTGTAGCATACCGGCCTGTAGCATACCGGCCTGTAGCATACCTGCCTGTAGCATACCTGCCTGTAGCATACCTGCCTGTAGCATACCTGCCTGTCCTGTTACAGCATACTGTATGCTTCCTTCGCAATAGTGTTACTTCAGCATCATGCATGTATTTTGCTATAACTATTACCTGTATGCTTCCAAAACTCTGACGTATACTGATGTCTTTGCTTCTAGAATTCATTATAACATACTGCTAGAGCGGATATGTATGCATCTAGACCTGATACACGTATGCTACTATAAATGACACGAATACTGTTATATGTGATATATTACGCTGCCAGATTTATCTATTGCAATGTAGGCCTATTCGTCAAATGCTGAAAAGAACTAGTATTAGCCAATTACATAGGCGTAGGAAGAAGATATTGGTTAAATAATTAGCCTCGTTTTGAGATCCTAGCTTCATGATGTGTTCGTGATATGGCGTTAAAATTCCCATTTTTTGGTTTTATGCCGTTGCGTTTGCATAATTTCTTGAAAGTAAAATATGTTTTCTAAATCAAATGCATGTTTTCTTACGACTGTTAGAAAATTGAAAGCTGTATTGAGTCGAAAATGTGCTGAATATAGCTGATTGTGTAAATTGAGAAAAATAGGTCTTGAAATAATAATAACTAATACAACAGCATGATACATTTTCATTGATCTAATTGATCTAATTGATGATCTAATTGATCTAATTGATGATCTAATTTGACGTATTGTATTAAAAATACGGCTACTAGGAAAACATTTGAGATATAGGCAATATTGAAACGGTTTTAGTCAAACAAATATTTGACGAACATCGTGGTAGTTAACTTAAAGATCAAACGGATCAATCATTGGAACATACATAGGTAGCCAGAAGTAGCAATACAATTGTGGAACTAGGTAGCCAGAAGTAGCATACAACAATGGAACTAGGTAGTCAGAAGTAGCAATACAATTGTGGAACTAGGTAGTCAGAAGTTGCATTACAACTCTTGAGCTAGGTAGCCAGAAGTAGCAATACAATTTTTTAATTTTTATGAACCAATAGTGAAGAAAGTGTGAAAATAACCATTGAAACCTTGATCAATCTGCGCCCCCCACCCCCTACACACACACCCACACAACCTGGCCCACACAGACCATCTGTGTAAGGGGTGGGATTATCCTTATAGACCTTAGCCTCAACACCCGACTTTGATAGAACAGACTCCAAACTCTCTCCCTCTCTCTCTCTCTCGCTCTCTCTCTCTCTCTCTCTTTCTCTCTCTCTCTCTCTCTCTCTCTGTTTTAAAAACATTCGTGCTATAAAAATAGTTTCCACCTCAGCGGCTTTCTTTGTTCCGTGTAGCACCGGGGTACCACATCAATACCTGACATAATGGCAGCGACCTACATGTAAGAAGTCGCAACAGCTTCCGATCGATAATCCCCCTTCGCCGTTTTTATATTCTTTATAGCACACACACGCACATACACAAACACGCACACACGCAAACCACACACACACACGCACACACACACGCACATACACAAACACGCACACACGCAAACCACACACACACACGCACATACACAAACACGCACACACGCATACCACACACACACACACACACACGCACACACAAACCGACAGACGTGCGACACGTGTACTCAATACAAGTCTCGTTTTTCATCGGCGGGTTGCGGCGAGATTTGCTCAAGCGGGGCGGTTTGTGACGTCAGGATATCGTTTGTCTCCAGCGGCGGATGTGGGGACTGCGCGAGATCGATGCTGGGGGGTCAAAGGTCACGTCACGCCCTTGAACACTGTGGGATGGCGTGCTATACGATAGCGGTATGGGTTGTGGGAAATGGGAAATATATGGATACACCCATTAGAGGAAAACTGGGAAGACTAAAAGAAATATGGTAGAAACGGTAGATATGGTTGGGCCTGTGCATGAAAAAAGGGAAAAGACGGACGGACAAAAATTAAAGTTATAAATAGACCAATGGAAAGGACAAAAATGTGTCGCATAAAATATTTAATCCGTTTATCCGCTACTGTCAGAAAAATAAAAAATAAAAACTGCTTTAAAGTATTAAGCTTAGAACACCTGTGTGTTTTTGTTGTTTTAAGTCCTTTCAACTGAACTTAAATCCCAACTTGCATGCACCTAGCTAAAATGGTGCTAAATGTTGAAGTGTGTATGTGACGCGACATGCCGTCACACTAACACATTGCTGCGTCCTTTATTCCGTGTGCTTCGGCAAGGTATTTTCGTATTTATTCTTATAAAGTTATTCATTGTGTTGGTTTGTTTTGATGTTGTGTGTTCGACTCTATGAGAGCAGCGGATCACGTGACAGCAATGTACAAGTAGGCGGCTTTAACAAAAACAATTTTTATCAACTCCTTGTAAAACTGGTAGATCGTCGGAGTGTGTAGGAATGGTGCAAGGGGGGGGGGGCGGGGGCGGAGTAAGGGGAAATACAAGATATGAGATACTCTACTGCATGTCATGCATGCTAATTTATGTTAATTTATGCGAAGTTTACACAGATATCGCATGCGGAAATATTACTTCGTAAGACACACACATACACACACACACAAACACACCAACACGCATAAACACAGTATCGTCTTACATTCTTGGATTAGTTTTATATTGACATCTCATGAGATGTTTTTCTTCTTCCCACCATATATATATATATATATCTATATATATCTATATATATATATATATATATATATATATATATATATATATATATATATATATATATCCGACGTGAAATACGCATCGAAAAAGTAAACAGAGCTAAGCAAGCAGATAGTATCGTTCATAGGATCGATACACTTGTGTTCAATGTATCGATGGCACATAACTATTTGTGCTGCAAGGCTATCGATTATTCCTCAGTCAACTACAGTATCGATTACCCTAGAATAAATCGTTGGTATTGTTTGCATGATCCTAACAGATGGCAAAAAAATATTGCCGTTGAAAATAACTACCCCCCCCCCCCCCCCCACCCCCAACCCCCACTCAGCAGACTTGGAATGATGTGCTTAGGGTAGAGACAGTAGAGTGGAATGGGATTATGAAAAGAGCAAGCACAGAATCAAATATTCATATGGCTTACAGTTAAATCGTGCATAGGATTAAGCCTGGCTAAACCCCTCATTTAGCCTGGCTAATCCGATCATTTAGCCTTTAATATTTTCTAAAGATTCGACATTTTGGTTTATGAGCGCAGATAAAACCAAACGTTAAGAGGTCGGTTTATGGGTAACGTTAGATCAGAAGACGGTTAAGCTCTGAGGATAGACGGAGCTAAGCTTTAATGCGTGTTGCTGGGTTGTACTGGGATGTACAGCAGTAGACGGTACGGTAGGTGGTATTTGAGATTAGCTCCAGGAGCTAAAGTAGACTTGATATTGTCTACTTTAGTAGCCTCTAGAGCAGAGGCTAAAGTAGACTTGATAATGTCTACTTTGGAAGTATTTTAGTAGATTAACGATGTCTATTTTAATGGCCTATACAGCAGAATGATGCTAAAGTAAACTTGATAATATCTACGACTACGAAAATATTCAAGAACTGCGAAGAAA